>NC_089140.1:75226255-75388755 GCF_009819655.1 Sylvia atricapilla | reverse complement strand
CAACACCGCCGGCTTTGAAGATTCCATCCCGGAGCGGTAAGTGGTCAGCCCCTGACGGGGCGCACTTGGGAAGGCTTCGAGCCTGGAGGCTTTACGCCTCATCTGGGAAAGCAGCTCCGTTTGAGCCTGCTTTGGACTGCGCAGTCCCCGGGGGGGGGAAAGGTTGTTTCTGCCCTCTCCCGAGAAAAAACTCTGGGAAAATTTGTGTTCGTTTTAGTTTGATACTTGCTTTTGATTTTATGGGTCAGTAGCCTTTCCAGCAAGTGGCTGGTTTGTGGTTTTGCTGCTGACTCTCTTTTTGTTTGTGCGCGGCACCCCGGGGGTGTGGATTTCTGGGTGTCCCCTCCGGTTTTAAGTGTGTCTTGGGGCGCTGGTTTTTGATTTTAATTTTTCGTTGTCCGGTTGTGTTGGTGAGCGGTGAAATTACATCGAGCCATAATGGGTGCCAGGCTCTCCACCGCCCAGAAAGAGGTTTTTTATACAGTTTCTGGTGTTTTGTCTGTTTCTAATGTTAAATTCTCGAAGGGTGAGCTGAAGCGGTTTGTCAGACGGCTTTTCCTCCACTTCCCGCAGACATCTCCTGAGATTGTCACTGAAGTCCAATATTGGGACTCAGTGATTGAAAAATTTGATCAATTGGCGCGATCAGGAGATGTTCAAATTGTAAAAATTATGTTTTGGCCGACGCAGATCCGATCTGCGCTTTTGGGGATTAAGGGAGTGGAGAAAAGGCAGCCCTCTCGAGAGAGTGTTGTTTCCCCCAGTTCAGTTTCTCCTCACCCCAGTCCCAAATCCCTCTACCCCAAAGCAGGTATTCTTAAGGGAGCGGCAGGAAGGCAGAAGCCTTCTCCCGCCAACCCTGGCTCCCCTAGAATACCGGAGTCCCCCCGCTCGGGTAGTCTTGGCCGGACTGCTCGGAATTCCTGCGGCAGCCCTGGCCAGGCTGCTCAGGATTTTTCCCTTCCCCGTTCTTTCCCCAGTGAAAAACCCCGTGTTCGGTTCAGTTTGGCGGGGGGGGAGATGCCGCAAAATGGCGGCGACCGCATGGCGCGGTCGTACTCTTTGCCTGGTTCGCGTAATGGCGGCGACCACATGGCACGGTCATCCTCCTTGCATTCTTTTCCCGCCTTTACCCCTTCTCCTTCCCAGAACCCCTTTCGTTCCCCGACTAACCCCTTCCTTTCCGGAACCCCTCCCTCTCCCCGAGCTCCTCCTCCTTGGCAGTCTCCTCCCTCGCGCTCCTCCCATAGACCTGCCCCTCGGGTGACATCATCAGGGTGTCAGACCACTCCCCCTGAGTGCCCGAGGCCACGCCCACCTCCTGGTTCCCACGCTCCCCCTCCCAGTTCCCACGCCCTCTCTTCCGGTTCCCACGGTTGGAGCTCGGACGAGGATGAGCCGGAACTGGAAGGCCCGGGCCAGGACCTAATCCCTTCGCTTGCTCCGGTTACATACCGGCGGTCAAGAGGAGGGAATAGTATCACTCCATCCTGGCAACCGTTGTCGCCAAAGGTAGTACAGGATCTGTGCAAGGCCCTCAAAGAATACGGGCGGGATAGTCCGTATTTTAGAGGAGTGTTAAATGCCCAATTGACCGGGAGTGTAGTAGTCCCATACGACCTAAAGTACCTTTTCCGGTCTCTCTTGAACGCTACAGAGTATAAGGTTTGGGAGAGATCGTGGAAGCGTATTTTACAGGACTCCCTCCTGAGTCTGTTACAAGATCCTACTACAGCGACAGATGAGAAAGGGCTCGACCTCACCCTTAACCACCTAAGCGGTGAGGGCCGGTGGGCAGATGCGAGGGTGCAGGCTTCTGACATCCCACCCCCCGTCCTAGAACAAGTCACAGAGGCCGCGGAAAGGGCATTTTTAAAAATGCAGCCTGCGGGTCCCCTCCCGCATCATTCAAAGATTTTTCAGGGTCCATCTGAGCCGTTTATTCACTTTGTCGAGCGTCTCACCAAGGCTGTCGAAGTCCAGGTTCGGCGAGAGGCGACTCGAGAGGAGGTGTTGGAGCAGTTGGCATTCGCGAATGCCAACGAGAAGTGCAAAGCTGCAATCCTTACATTGCCGCTGAATCCTCCTCCTACACTAGAAGATATGCTCGAGGTCTGCGAGCAAAGAGTTCCGCTCATTGGGCCCTCAGGAGATCAACGGAAGGGGAGACCTCCTGCTGCTGCTGCCGCTGTTGCTAATGATGCCCGACCATCGACTGTTCCGCCGGCTACCCGCACCCCGGCTCAGAGGAAGCGCTCCTTTCGGGGAGCCGCTGATAGGCCTTGTGCATTGTGCGGGAAAGGGGGACATTGGTGTCAGCAATGCCCCTTAAAGAAAGAATTTGACCAGTTCAGGGACGGGAAGGGAAAGGGGGGGGGTTGTAGCTGCCCGACAAGGCTTCAAAAAAACTAGAGGGAGAGCGCGGGACCACCCAGCGCGATGACAAAAATCGGGTGGCCCGAGCTAAAAGGGGGGGGGTAAGGGACAAATCCTCTGGACTGACTGACACACATGACACTAAACTGACTTTTTCCACAGATCCTCTTCAGGATCCACCGGACCGGACAGCACGCCTGATCTTGCCTCCCCCATCGGTCACACTGACAACTGACTCCCGGTACGAGCCGTTTCGCCTGAGTCTCGTTGAGCCGCTCCACCTTCGAAATCGCGATTGGCACACTGCTGTAGTGGCCAAAGAACGAGGTACGTGGCATCGTATCGAGGGAAAGTTTGTCGTCGTTGGGGACTGTAAATACACACCTCAGGAGATAGAGGGTGCTCCGGGGTTGATAACATCTGACCCTGAGCGATTTGTCCTTTGGCTGCACTGTCTAAACCCACCAACCTTCCTTCCCAAGGGGCAAGTCATCGCCCAGGTAATTCCAGCTGACACAGACGCCACCCCGCAGGTGAACGCGGTAAGGGCGATTGGGAAGGACAAACCTAAAGAGACATGTAAACTCACGGTGGGTGGGGAGACCACCACGGTAGAAGGTCTCCTAGACACTGGGGCAGATGTGACAATTATACCACAAAAGATGTGGCCGTCACATTGGGCTTTGCAAAGCGTGGCTGGACACGTTAAAGGTGTAGGGGGCATGCAATTGGCCAGACAATCAAAGAGCGTGGTACAAATTGAGGGGCCGAAAGGACAATTGGCTACCCTTTGTCCTTTCGTTTTAGACTATGAGGCACCCCTGTGGGGAAGAGACCTGATGGCCCAGTGGGGGGTCAAAATTGACATACCCGACCCTCCAAAGGATTTTTGGGCGGCGGTCACTGAGAAGCGCCCCATCCAAAAACTGAATTGGAAAACGAATGACCCAGTATGGGTGGAACAGTGGCCGCTATCAAAACAGAAATTAAAGGCGCTCAATGAGCTCGTGGAGGAGCAGCTAAAGAAGGGCAACATCGAGGAAACCACGTCTCCATGGAACTCCCCGGTGTTTTGCATTCAGAAATCAGATAAGACCAGGTGGCGCCTCCTCCACGACCTCCGAAAAATTAATGAATGCATTGAGGATATGGGTTCTCTTCAACCAGGAATGCCCTCCCCAACCATGCTCCCCCGAAATTGGAATTTGGCTGTCATTGATATTAAAGATTGTTTCTTTCAGATTCCTCTGCACCCTGATGATGCCCCACGCTTTGCCTTCTCGGTTCCTACCATCAACCGGGAGGCCCCTCGGAAGAGGTACCATTGGAAAGTTTTGCCACAGGGCATGAAGAACAGCCCAGTCATATGCCAGTGGTATGTCTCTTCCCTGCTGTCCCCAGTCCGTGCAGCCGCACACGAGACCATTATTCATCACTATATGGATGATGTGCTCGTGTGCGCCCCAACTGACGACCTGTTGACCCACGCGCTTGACCTGACAGTGACTGCACTGGTTGCTGCAGGGTTCGAGCTGCAGGAGTCAAAAATTCAGAAGATGCCGCCCTGGAGGTACTTAGGGCTTGAAATCAGTAAACGGACCATTGTTCCGCAAAAATTGGCTATTAAAACCAATATTGCGACTCTTGCGGATGTCCATCAACTGTGTGGAGCTTTGAACTGGGTGAGGCCTTGGCTGGGTCTATCCACCGAAGACCTAGCCCCTCTTTTCAATTTATTGAAAGGGGGAGAGGGGCTGAGTTCCCCTAGGTCACTCACCCCAGAGGCAAAGAAAGCCCTGGAAAGGGTCCAAACAGCAATGTCCACAAGACAGGCCAGCAGGTGTGACCCTGACCTGCCATTTAAATTCATCATTTTAGGACAGTTGCCACACCTCCACGGGGTGATATTTCAATGGGACGGGAAAGTTGCCACCATTCCCAAAAGGGACCGAGGCGGAGAAGATCCTCTTTTGATTATAGAGTGGGTCTTTCTCAGCCACAAGAGGTCCAAGAGAATGACACGGCCGCAGGAGCTGATGGCAGATCTAATCCGGAAAGCCAGAGTCCGGCTTAGAGAACTGGCTGGTTGCGACTTTGAATGCATTCACGTACCGATTAGGCTAAAATCGGGCCAAATTACAAAAGCAATGCTGGAACACCTGCTTCAGGAAAATGAAGCGCTGCAGTTCGCGCTGGATAATTACTCGGGACAAATTTCTATCCATCGGCCTGCCCATAAAATTTTTAATCAGGACGCTCAATTTAAATTGGCATTGGAAAGCGTTCAGAGCAAAAGGCCTCTTGATGCCTTGACCATTTTTACAGACGCGTCCGGGAGGTCCCATAAGTCAGTGATGACTTGGAAAGACCCTAAAACTCAGCAGTGGGAATCAGATGTTGCTGAGGTAGAGGGATCACCTCAAGTTGCTGAGTTGGCTGCAGTCGTCAGGGCTTTCGAGAGGTTCTCTGAACCATTCAATTTAGTAACTGATTCGGCCTATGTCGCTGGAGTAGTGTCCAGAGCAGAAAAGTCTATTCTGCAGGAGGTGTCCAACATTGTGCTGTTCGAGTTGCTCTCGAAATTAGTTAAGCTGATTTCCCACCGAGAGCACTCATTTTACGTGATGCATACCAGGTCGCACACGGATCTGCCAGGGTTCATTGCAGAGGGAAACAGGAGAGCTGATGCTCTTGCTGCTCCTGCTGAAATGGCCCCACTGCCGAATATTTTCGAGCAAGCCAAGATCAGTCACCAGCTCTTTCACCAGAATGCGCCAGGTCTGGTCCGGCGTTTCCACCTTACTCGGGATCAGGCCAAGGCGATCGTGGCCGGATGTCCCAATTGTCAGCAACATGCCCTCCCCACCATGAGTGCGGGAGTGAATCCCCGGGGACTTAACAGCTGCGAGGTGTGGCAGACAGACGTCACACACTTCCCTCAGTTTGGGAAGCAGAAGTATGTGCACGTCTCAGTGGACACCTTCTCAGGAGCTGTCTATGCCTCTGCCCACACAGGGGAGAAATCTGCAGATGCTGTCAAGCATCTAATTCAGGCTTTCTCCTGCCTGGGCATCCCAAAGTCCATAAAAACTGACAATGGCCCTGCGTACAAGTCCAGGGAGTTCTGCAGTTTCCTGCAGCAATGGGGTGTGGAACATAAAACAGGCATCCCCCACTCCCCGACAGGCCAGGCGATCGTGGAAAGGACTCATTCAAATCTAAAGAGAGTCCTGTGTCAACAGCAACAAGTTCTTAAGATCGAGCCTCCCTCGGTACGGCTTGCCCGGGCTTTGTTCACACTAAATTTCTTAAATTGCTCCTTTGAAGCACTTAATCCACCGATTATAAAACATTTCGGGGGGAGCGGACAACTGGCTCTGCGGGAGAGACCGAAGGTCCTTGTGAAGGACCCGGAGACCTTGGGAACGGAGGGACCTCATGACTTAGTCACTTGGGGGCGCGGGTACGCCTGCGTTTCCACGCCTGCCGGTTTGCGGTGGGTTCCCTCCAAGTGGGTAAGGCCCTACGTCCCCAAGGCCTCTGGAAAAAAGGCAAGTCAGGTAACGGTGGCTTCCTGGAGAAGGAAGAAGAAGTCAGTCAGTCCAGAGTGGAGTCCTATCCCCATTTGACTCAGGTGTGGCTCTTTATTTAATTATGTTATACCTTAAGTTTCCTCAGGTTAAGCAATGGAAACAGCCCAGAGGAAGACACCCATGGCAGCCCACCTCCTGAGAGCTGCGACTGTCGCCAGTCTCCTGCTGCTGACCAGCTCGTGGATCGTCCCTCAGCCAAAGCCAAAGCTGAGGACGTCCACAACTCAATTGCAAGGAACCATCAAAAAAGAGACAGGAGACTGGTTTGACCAGATTCTGGGGAACTGGGGTGTCTCCAGATGGGCTGGATCTATTATAAAGACTGGACTTTTGGTTTTATTTATTATAATAATTATTTCTCTTGCATTTGGACTCTTAAAGAGACTTATTTATAGACTACTTTCTGTTTCCACCACACTCCCCAATGCAAATCACCTCACCATCCCTACTGCACCGGAAGAAGAGGTGCCAGAAGGACAAGACGACGAGGAGAACTACATTCCTGAAGAAGAGGGACAGTGGCCGGTTCCTTTCGAGGACTGGCCTACGAACCAGCAATGGTTTGGGGACTTATATCCTGACTCTGAGCATCTAGCCCCTCAGCCGTAGTTCTCCTTGTTCTAATAAAAAGAAAAGGGGGAGATGTGGTGGTGCGTTTTGGGTTATGTATGTTTTCATTACTTGAAGTTATTTATAATGGTTTGTTCCATGTACCCCTTTGGTTATTCCCCGCTTGGTTTACCCCAGTCACCGTTTTCTGTCAATCCTTTGTTATGTAACCCATGGGCCCTGCCTGTCACCTCGAGGCCTCTCCTTACCTCTGGAAAGTTCTAGGGGGAGCCTCGAGTGATAGGACAGGATTCCTGATTTCCCCTCCTACCCCACCTTGGTTTGTTCCCCTGTGTGTCTATTGTGTCTTGAGCCACGCCTGAGTTACCTCTGATTGGACCCACACAGAACCCATCCCTCTGTACCACCCCCGGGATAAAAGTTATTGCACAAAGGGTGACTCTGAGTCTGTCGAGGCAGACGCCCTGGGCAAATAAACCCAGTTTGGTTGACCC
The DNA here is from genome assembly GCF_009819655.1 of Sylvia atricapilla. Lineage (NCBI taxonomy): Eukaryota > Metazoa > Chordata > Aves > Passeriformes > Sylviidae > Sylvia > Sylvia atricapilla. The sequence continues at coordinate 75,381,722 of NC_089140.1, read as the reverse complement.
TCGACAGTGTCCCCTCTTTCTCTCTCGCGCCATCACTGCCTCCAGCCAAGGGCCAGCCAGGACCCACAGGATCTCTAAGGTGACCTGGTCACTGGAGAGTACCTTTCCTGCTGCGGTGTCAGGGTTAGCCAGGGCAGGAACAGCCGCGACAACGCAACACTGGGCCAGTGAAGGATGAGCCTCACAGCAAAAATTAGGCATGCACAGCTATGATCCAGCCTAAGTTGTCTTTGGTACCAAACAGCTCAACACAGTATCTGCATTCTCCTGTCTTGAACACCACAGCCAAGCAAGACTGGAATTATTTTGGAATAATGAGCTATGTTATTTTACACAGAACATAATTATAGAATGCTCAGCATTCTTTCATGGGATTTTTTTTTTTTTACTTCCATATTTTTCTGTAGATGAATTTCTGCCTCTCTGTTTCTGAATGTTTCTGACATGACTTTCATGTCAAACCAATCAGCAGAAGAGTCATAGAGCACATACATATAGAACTTTATGCTCTTCTGCCATAGTCCAATCCTAAGGCTCTCTCCTAATGTCACAGAAAGAGAAGTATCTGAAAGATTTTTAGAATTAAGTACATCAATATAAATTTATACTAATTTTGGGAACTTTTGTCTAGGTCTTTACCAAAAGTAGACTGTTTACTTCAGATTGAATCCACACACCTCTCTCTAATTTAAAAACCAAAAACCAACAAAAAAACACCCCAAAAAACAAAAAACAACCAAACCAACCACCCCCACACACAAAACCAAACCAAACCAAAACAAAACAAAACAAAAAAAAAAAAATAAGCAAAACAAAACAAAACAAACCACTATAAAACAAGCAAAACCTCAGACTTTTTTAAGGCCTGAAAACATGAAGGTAATATACAGCTTTCAGAAAATAAAGGAAATGTTTTTGAGAGTATTTTTATACATTTAAGTGACATTTTTATAAAATTAACTCCTTGTTAAAAACTGAAGTATGTTGTGTTTGTCTGTTGCCAAAATATGGGGCTATATACTAGTTGCAAAGTGCTTAAGTAAAGCCATGATCCTACAATATTTAAGCACTCATCTAAACTAAACATTACATTATTAATATGGAGTATATTAAAAACTCTGATGATGAAAAATGAATTGTTTAAAATTTAAAAATTACTAACTTTCTATCAGTGAATCCTGGTTGGAATTTCCCAAGGGTGGACAGCTGTAATATGTATGTACCACATGCCAACAGTCAGAGGATCACAGAAAGTGTTTGTATTTCATGCTTCTGTACACTTTCATGTTAGAGCAGTGTAAAATATTAGGGTTTAGAAGTCTTGAAATATCTCTCCTGAAGTGGATTTTAAACTGTAAATAGAGATTGAAACATTGGACAGAGTGAAAGACATTAACTCATCTCAGAATGTCGGAACACAAAGGTTTTAATTTTCTATTTTGTAATATCTTGCTGTTCATAATGTAACAAAGCTGACATGAATCCAATTGCTGAAAATCTTTAGAGCCATATTACTATACTGGTTCAGTTCTTCTCCTGATAATATTTACGACCAATTCTTTATGTAACTTGATTAGGATCATCCTGTAGGGTGGAATTTCCATGATAGTAAGACACAGTTAATTTTCCAGTTACTGTTCATATGTGCATGAAAAAAAATAATTAGTTGCAAGATTAGTTCTTTACCTAGGGAGAGAATATAGTTTCAGGTCTTTGAAACTTAGGAAAATCCCCATTCTGACATGATCCAAGGTCTTAAACAGCTCATTCAGCCCTCACTTATGTGTGTACCTATGTACTTAATTTATTACAGTCAGCTAGCCATCCAGAAAGCAGAAACACAAAAAACCGATGCTAATAAAATTTGGCACAAATTAAATCTTCAATTACACTCTCATTTTTTCTCATGCAATTGCATGCCTGAATGGATTTCCAAGTTCTTATCTTCTCTGCATGCATTTTTGCAAATACCTCTAAAGCTTACAAACTGTATGCAGTAGCAGAAATTTAAAGCTTGTTTAACTCAATCACATTTCACAGGAGTTTTTAGTGAGTCCTCAGGATCTGCATTTGAGCTAAGCATACAAACACCTGCATCTGAAGGTTTCTGTATCAAACCTCTCAAAAATATAAAACAAACAAAAAAACCTCATCCATGTCAATGAAAACTAATTGCATCTCAGTTCAGGCACTTTGCTTTCTTGTGGTAACTTATATCAACATCGAAAAACCTATTCCTGTTTTGGATGTCTGACCTTATAAGACATTAATTTTAAGGAGTGCTTAGGATGTGAAGCATGGGATGTTAGCAAGAAAGCTTGGCTTCAGAGCTAATCACCACTTTGAATGTGCTATCTGGTGTCTTTGTCAAAGATGTCTGGGTCAGTCTGTTTCAGTATCTCTTTTTGCTTTGCTTGTATTGAAAAGGCAGTAGCAAAGGCAGGGTGCCCATGTGGATAGTAGCACTTATGGCACATGACCATTGGTAAGGAAGCTTCTCACTGTGACCATACAGAAAGCACTCCGGCAGTCACATTGCCACCACCAGAGACTTCCCCTGCTGGGGCCAAAGCCCTTCACAGCTGGTGGGTCCAGTGAGCTATGGGTGCCCATTTGACTCCCTACACACCCCTCTCTGACACAGTCAGACCAGGTTTTCTGAGGTTTCCTATATCTGAGCTGTCTCTTTCCATAAAGACACTTATTTATGGTGCAGTAACACAGAAACAGCCCCAGCTGGTGCCTCTGAGGAGAGACCCATGACAAAGGAATCCCTGGGCTTTTATACCCTCACAGTCTAAGTGTGCCATAATCTGGGGTCTTCCAGACAAGTCCTCAGCTTCTCTTGTGTCTCTAACTATCCGCTTTCCTGGCTGGAGGTCTACATGCCTTTTGTTGACCACACCACAGCATCTTGTCTCAGGCCACCATCCAGAGCTCAATCTACATCTCCTCAACCACCACGCTGATGAGCTTTGCTTAGAGCAGTGCCTCTAGGTGACAAGGATATTGATCCCACATGGCCCAGCTGCACTGACACTCAAGAGCAATGTTGCAACTGACAAAGAAATCACTAGGGCAGCTGGAGGTGCCCTGCACAACTCTACGCTCACTGCCTTTCCAACACAGCCTCCCACTCAAGCTAATTAGCAAATGGAACAGCAGTAGTTGTCTTGTGGACCACACGTGTTCATGGTAAGATATATACACGTTATCTACATGCATCTCAGGCCGAGATCCTAACAATAGGTAAATATGCTTTCCCCTTTTCAACAGGCATGTGAAACATATGGAAAATCAGAAAAAATAAGCTTCAATGCAGAAAGACTAGAGAATTCTTCCAGTTACCATATTCTCTTCTGAAGGAAAGGACTGAACTCTCATCATGGCTTAAAATCATAATGTTATTTTATAGACATACCAGTTTTAAAATGAAAATACTGTTAAAAGATTGCATTGCTCTTCCTTGAGTATTTGTATTCCATGTAGCATGATTTCAGCGAGTTATGACACAGACACTCTGCAGTGAGAAGATAACAACAGGCCGTAAAATATCACAAGATTGTACATGTATTTTCAGACAACTGTCAGACACTTGCCAATGCCTGCCAGCAGGCATAACCTATTTCCAAGTTCTCTTACACATACTTATATATAAACGGAGGATGTACTTACATTGGTAAAGCTAGTTTTGCTGAACAAGCTATGTAGACTGCCCTGTGAAGCCAAAGCATTTACCATCTTCATTACAGCAGAAAAAAAAAAAAAAAAAACAAACTCAAAGATGGTATGCCTTAAAAAAAAATTATAAAAATGTTAAACTGAAGAATTTTTCCTATAACAGTATTGTCTAATTTTTTTATTTCATCTCATCCAAAAGGATATTAGCATGTCATGTAACTCCACACTTCCTACACAGACTAGCTAGAGAGGGAAAGCCATGCCAAATCACATTAGAGTTTAACAATGTTGCCTTTAACTTCTGGGAGTGGTGATGAAGAAGTCCATGGACTTTATTGTCCATTTGTCCCTTTTAAATGTTCTGAATGATGTTTTGTTGTTGTGGTGTTTTTTTTTCTTGTTCGTCTTCTAAAGTGCACACAATTTTTTTGAAGGATTCATGATCACAAGGATTGTTGTGCTTGTGTGCTGTATTAAGAGGACATGCTGGATGGGTGGAGAGATGGTTTTGAGAGCAAATGAGGATGCTCAATTGCAGAAAGCTTCCTGAGTGCCAGATAAGATGGGCAGAAACAGCAACCAAGCACAGAAGGAACTTGTAGACAGGGTGCATGCTGAGAAACTCCTGAGGAGATATAGGGAGCATATGTACTGCCAAGATTTCAGAGGAGGCAGACAAAGTTAGAATAACTTCAGATCTAGAGGTGTATGTGTGAAGAACTGAAAATCACTTGGAGTGCAAGGCCATTGAGAGAAAAAAAAAAATTGCTCTAGAAGAACAGAGTAAGCAGAGAGACACTGATTCCAGTTGCCATCACTTCCAGATTTTAAAAGCTGAATTTTAATCTCTTTCCAAAAAGAAAATACATCTTGTTCTCATTGATTTTCATGAAACCTCAGGAGGAAGATTTCCAGTATTTTCAGTGTATTTATTAAAAAAAAAAAAAAAAAGCCAGCAGATAAACTTCAAGATTCTCTCAGATTCAGACCTTGCCAAAAATATGTAGAACAGTAATTAACATTTGATAAAAGTCATGCCCACAGAAATGTGAACTTTGAATTGTATCCTACAACTCCATGGTCCAGTACAACTCCATGGATAATGATACCAATGCAGGAATTGCAAGGTAAATTCAGTGATCTTCCTCAGTATGAAAATAGACATTTAAAGTTGACATAGAATTACTTAGAAAAAGAAACATACGTAACAGTAGAAGTCAATGCCAAAAAAAGGAAAAATACCTAGGGATATTTTAAAAGGCATGTTTGTTTCCAATATTTTAATATAGTTGCAGTCCTAAATTTTAAAAAGAAGAAAAAAACCCAATGTATAATGTAAAAAGTTGATCATTTCCACGTATGAACCTGTTTCATCCATTAATTCTATTAACAGAACAGCAGTAGTTTAAGTTTCCAGAGATACCACAATAAGGAAATTCCAAACTAGGAATGCAATACAGCCTCATTACTAAGAGACCATGCTTTTAAGAAAGAAGAGTAAAGACTTTCTTCTCAGATTGTCTTTATAATTTTGCCACACAGAACATATTTTCAAACTTTTCTCCTCAACTACAGACATCAGAAGAATGCTTTTTTTTAAGGAAACCCAAGATTCATTCGTTCCTTTGTATCAGAAGCCTGGATTTTAGAAAAACAGTTACAAATACAGCAAACCTTACAATTAAAATCATCAGGTGTGATGACCTTTGCACTCCCCATGACCCAAAGAAGCTTCTTTTAAGAACAAAAGTATAAAACAGCTCTCCATGTCCTACTTTCCAGTCTTCAGAAGACTACCACCCATAGGTCTCAAGAGGAGAATTTCACTCTGAACAATAAACAATGGGCAGGGGGGTGGCTGCGGGAGGGGGAAGCAGAGAAATCTGTCTCTTCCTCTGAATCTCCTTTTCAAATTTTTTATAACTTCAGTGTGTAGTTTCACTACAACTGCACAAGAGACTCAGAAAGAGCTGGTTCAAGGGAAAAATCTGAAATAGAAATTCTGTAATTACAAAAGCTCTCTTCAAACAAACTCCTAATTAAGATGCTGTGCAATGATTTAAGAATTTCTTTCATTCTTCTAGTAAAATATATGAAGTTAATAAGTCATAAATTAGAGCTAACCTTTAAATAAGAAAGGTTAGTTTTGTAGTGCCAACTCCAAATAATCAGCTTCAAACAGCATGCTCTCTGTCAGCAAGTAGAACAGAAACAAATGCTTAAAAAAAGCATGAGCTTTTAAGACTCAGAAATATACACACAACTTGTGAGTACCACTGGCATTATCATCTCACAGTACCTTCAAACTTCTTTCAATTTTCCTCCATTCTTATAGACCCAGAAATTTTTGAAAAGGATTGTTCAGAAACCTTTCAGAGATTTAGATATGATCCCTCTATTATAAAATAACCCTGCACAGACCCTCAAACTAAGGAACACATGGCTGCCACCACCAGCATCAAACATTTCCAAGTTGCTGACAATGTCCTGCAGTGCTTCAGCACTGTTCTGCCACAGGAAGCCCAAGGAGACATGGGAACACTGAACATAACATTTACAAACAGGAGTAGGTGCCAGCAAGATCCTGTGTAATCATCTCATAAGGCAGTATTAATAAGGCTATCCTGCATTATTTGGACTACAATTGTTATCATTGCAAGTAGACTAATAATAACTGGGTTTCACAGGTAGATTTTATTTTGTCTGCAATGAAGCCAGTGGTGAATTCACCACAGATCTGTGGTGAGTTTTCTTTTTTACATAGTATTTTGAATGCAAAGGTGAGGCACCCACACAACATTCACTGTTCTGCACAAAAGGGAAATGGCTGTGAGCACGTAAACATCCATTCCACTATTACACTTTCAAGGATCAAAACAGAAGAATTGCGAAAGGATCTTTCAGCTCTTAAATTTTGATGCCCTTTTTGTACTTGTACCTACTCAGTCCCTTAATAACCAGCTTTCTTCAAGTATTGCTAATATAATCAATAGCTCTTAAAATCAGGCACTGAGAATTAACAAATAAGAATAATCTTCACACTGGAAGAATTTACCATTTAATTTTCCTTTCCATTATTGTGAATTATCAATACCACTAATTTTTTTTTCCTTCTTCCTTTTGAATTACAAAAATCATGGATGTGGAAGACTGAAATTGTCTTTCCTCTTAGTGAGGATCCTGGGTAGTCTATCATTGCTGAGGACAGCTGATATTGAGCTAGAGAAATTATCATCTTCAGGTCTAATGAGAATCCCACTGTTAAATGCTGCATTACTATTTCTAGGTTCATAGCTTCAATATTTTACTTTATAATAAGTCTTGCATTGTTAAAGCAGATGCCACTGCGTGAATCTCACATTGTGCAAGGAGTCACACATCATGGTTTACTGGTTGCCTTGTGAACTCAGTAACTTATTGATTTTCTATCAGCTACAGTGTGGTGAACATGGCAGTAAATTAGCAGTATATGGTTTTGCCATTCATATTCCTCAACTACAACATAATTCCTTTTCATTTAGTGGTAAATTACATCACAGATTGATTAAAAATATATATAAAAAAAGAAAAAACAGTAAACCATAAAACCGTACCAGGAACACTGGGGAAAGATCATATTTACTTAAAAAAATCAAATAAAATACAGCTTACACCAGTGGCAGGAGACAATCATTACTTGAAAGGCTTAGCTATAGGCTATGTGGAATGAGATACTCTTATTTAATTTTTTAATGTTTTCTACCTGTATGAGAGTGCTAATCATCATATTCCAGAAAGACAAGGTACTTGCACAGAAAGGCCTGGGTTATGGCATATAAAGAGCTATCATGCTTGGATTACACTGGTGGCATTACTGTGTGACAAAGTTAAGGAATTCAAGTCCTTCTTAATAGTGTCACACTGTCTGCCAGTTACTGATGGATGTGAAGTCTGTAGAGGTCACTCTCAAGTATTTCTTCAGAAATTCTCAATTCCATCTGATGTTGAATAAAGGAAGAGTAAGAATGATTTTTCCTCTGCTTACTGAAAATGTACTATAAGCTTCCTGAAGCCTAACCTATTTTGTAATAACTTCATTTAAGTTTATCAAAATCAAGTAAGGAAGTGAAGTCTGATTTTTTTTTCTTTTTCACATGCAAAGGAAAAATTACAGAAATATCTGGAACATTTCTCAGCATTGCTTCTCACCTCTAACATTAATCAATTTTCACTTATTTCTGAGAAATTCATGAGTGTTGACAACAAGGATGATGACCTGCAGAGGAAATTTATATTCATGCCTGCTTGCAGGTAGGAGAAGGGATCAGCTTCTTACACTTACATTCTGAAAAACTGCCAATCAGGTGTTTTCCTGATTCCTTATTTCTAAGAAGTGGATCTTCTACTCCACATTGCAGCAAATCAGACTTCCTGTTCACAAGTATTCATATGCAGAAGTTAAGTAGAAGGGTGAGATATTAGCTTTATACAAAGATGCTTAATATTACAATCACTCAGTATGAAAAAAAAATTGTAGAAAAAATAAAATTGCCTCTTTCAATGTTAGACTGAACATCTCTGAGTCTGAGCACAAGCTACTCCAGCAAACTGGACTGAAAATAGACTAAATTCAGGATCAGGAATAAAAGAGAACAAATGTAATTTTGTGGCATGCCTGCAGGTAGCTGGGCCCTGAAGTAAGGTTAAGCTTACTGAGGAGGGTGAGAGAAACTCTTGAAGATTGTGTGAGAATCTGCTGGACACAACACAGGCTTTGACAAGAAATAATTAAGAATTACACCTGGTGCTGTGAGGAAGGGCTGGGTTTCATTGAATGGTTCCAGGGGGTAGCTGTGGGAGAAAGATACATTGCATGAATAACCAAATGGAGAGCACTGAAAGATTTTTGGGAGTCTTGTAAAACCAACAGAACTCTGCCAACATCTTAAGGCTATGAGTCTGAGATTACCTTTGGTAACACCAGAAATACCAAAATGGAGAATGCCTATAGTAACAGTGGCCCTAAATGTTAAAAGTAAATTGGGTCTGGTTATTTATCTGTGAGGAGACAGGATGGAAAACAGAGGGATTAAAGTGACTCAGAAGTAGCATGTATAGCAGGGAGGACAGAAGCAGAAATGAAAGCAGCTGGTTGAATGCAGGCAGGAACGAGCCTGGTCTCTGAACATGGCAGTCCCTCCTATCTTCTTTTTAAACTCTACTCCAAACTTACTCCCTTCAGGAGTGTGGTTGTCTACTCCATATGTGTTCAAGAAAGCAAGATGTTTGCAAATGTCAAACTTAGCTGCTAGGCAGTAAGAAAATGAGACAGGAGAGACTATAAATCTGCAACTGGATATGAGTGTGAGTGTAGGTCAAAGGGGAGCTACCAGAAGGAATTTTGTGTGCAAGTTTGAACATGTTTAGCCAGTGGGTAAGAACAACACCGACACATGTACAATTCTGGCTTATGTGAGGGGTGTTTGTGGGTCTGGGACACCTGAACAACAAAGGGATGCTCTTAGGGCCAGCCATGTTCACAGTGTGTGTGAAGGGGGTATATACACTCATGTATTAGGGATAACAGGAAGAGAAGAATTTAGTAAGCATGGCAAGCCCTCCTCTCTGGTTTTGGGAATTGCCATCAGTTCCAAAGTCCATTGGTCTTCTCTTAACATGCAGAAGAGTGAAACGCAATTCTAAGCTATATGTAGTACTTATCTTTTCCTGCCAATTTATATTCATGTTGCAATCTTCACTGTTTAGCTTCACTTAAATAGTTTTTGCATGCAGGTGTTATATAGATGCATAACTTGCTCTGTTCAATATTTATTATTTGTCAGACAATAAGAATTCCACAGAGAGCAGCTACTGAGGCTCTTCATAAAGCAAGTACTTGAGTTTTTTCTTTCAAGTGATTATCCAGTTCTTGCAGTGATTGCAGTAAATTTGCCTTTTATAGATTATTGAACTGGTTTACTTCCATTTCATTGATAACCCATTATCATATATCACAGTAACACAGCTGCTAAGGCACACTTCATGCAGAAGCCTGTGGCCTTCAGGAAAAAAAATGGGTGCAGGGACCCTTGTGAATGCTTTTCACCTGTGAGTAACAACTGCTCAGAACTGTGGTAAATTGAAAGACAGAGTTACTGATCTGGCCAACACCAACAATTCTGGGAATACCTTTGCAAGATCTCCAGCTTAGTACCTGCAAGAAGTGAGTTTTATCCTGCCATGGCTGCAACTGGTGATACACATGGCAAAGGGACTCACATTATCTTTCATGGGCTTGATGCAGACATTTCATCCATTAAACTAATGACTCACACTAGAATCTACTATAATTCTGGCAGCTTTAAACACAAAATTATCTATTTATTTCAAATAGCACTTCCATTGTGGGTTTTGCCCATGATTTTATTAGAAAAAAGTTGATGTTTCAACAGTCTAGTAATGAATTGCTTTATTCAGAGTGACACTGAGCTTTCAGAGCTCTTTTGTTTTCTGAGAAACTGAATTTCAAGTTCATTTAGAATTGTTTCCCCATAAGGTTTTCTATCATCATAATTATGCCTTCAAATCTATACACAGGCTTTATATTTCTGCTCGTTTTCTTAAGTAATATGGCATCAAAAACATCATAGGGAAATTAAGTTTTCTCCTCCACTGATAAATGAAAAAGATTCAACATGCAATTTTTAATTTAAAATTTGAACTGCTTTTTAACAACTGCTATTTTTACATTGAGCCAAGAACCACAACTAAAAATTTGTCCTGCATTTCAAGTGCAAAAAAGGCATTTATTAGAGAATAATGGCAATAGGCATTAATGGATTGCATTATTGAACCATATTGATACATGAACAATTTTTGTCTGTGCATACATAGGGTTTAGTAGTGGTTGCATAAGAAATTCACTGGTGATATTTTGGGGAAAAAAAAAATTAAATCTACCTCACTGAACACAAGTTGTAAATGAAAATATCTGTGGTAAAAGAACAGAAGAATTAGCAAAGAGATATTAAATATTTTTCAACATTTGCAAAGCATATAAATTTACAGCATTATTCATCAATATGCTTCATCTCACATGTCCATATTCATCCAGCTTGTATCAGAAAAGAACAAACAAAACCACAGACACATCTGCAAATGTTTGAATCAACCTCATCCTTATACTACAAGTCTGACTGCCAACAACCACATAAATAATAACAATTAGAGTAATGTTCTGTAACCTCAACCTTCCTCTTCCTCTTTAGGAAAAAGGACTTTCTACACTACATAGAAAAAAAAAAAAAGGAACAGGTTACTCTATTACACAGATTAAGTAGCAAATTGGAAGGTCTTTACATGGTATAATTAAGAGTATTTCTCCAATTTCTACTTGGAATTTCCACTATTTCTTTACTATTATTTTTGCATCTTTGCACGAATGAACCCTATTAATCTTACTTGTCTCATACACCTAAACCCCCAAATAAGTCAGTCTATCAAATGAAAATCAAATGCACAGGTATTACAACTTTTACATATACATCCAGACCAAATAATGGAACTAGAAGAGTTCAATGTTTCAATCTTTTATTTCATTAAAGTACGTATATTTTCAGCACTGCTGATACTTGTATACTAAACTGATGAAAGCTGAAAAATTAACACTCACAAACCTTCCACTAAAATACTAGAGCAATAAACCCCAACACAACATCAAAAAAAAAGAACTCACACCATCAAAAACCAAAAAACCACAGAGCACTGCAGCTTTAGTTTACCAACATGTTTCTTTTCCCAGAAACAAGACATCATAAAATAGCCTAAGTGTGGCTGTTTGATTTTTCCAGGATGTTCAGCCACTAAAGTTGCTCTATCACTCACCTCTGCAACTGGATAGAGGAAAACAATTATAATGAAAGACAAATGAGAACAGGGAGGGATCACTCATCATTTACTGTCACAGGCAAAGAAAATTTGACTAGAGGATATTAATTGAATTAATCAAAATCAGAGCAGGATAATGAGAATTAAAATGAATCTTAAAACTGCCTTCGTCCCACTCCTCCTTCCTTCAGAGGCTTCCTTCTTGCCCCAGTGGTAGAAGAAAACAGGGAGATATGATCAGCTCATCAAAGGATTTTCTGCCACTTCACAGGGAGAAGAGTCCTTCGCCTGCTTCAGCTTGGGTTGCCTCCTATGGGAGACATTCCTGCATGAACTCCTCCAGCTTTCCCGCAGGCAATAGTTCTCCACAAACTATTACAGTGTGAGCCTCACACCACAGAGTCCTGAAGGCACACACTGCTCCAGTGTGGGTTTCCACAAAGGGTCGTAAGCCCAACCAGGAAAACCGTTCCAGCAGGGGCTCCTCTCTCTATAGGTCTTCAGGTCCTGACTGGACCTTTTTCCAGCCTCCCAAAGGATCACAGCATTCACCTGCTCTGGTGTGGGATTCCTCCATCGGCTGCAAGTGGATGTCAGCACCCCATGGATCTCCATGGGCTGCAGGGACACAGCGGTGTCACCATGGCCATCACCTTGGCTGCAGGCGAATCCCAGCTCTGGCACCTGGGCCACCTCCTTGCCCCTCCTTCTGCACTGACTTTGGTGCCTACAGAGTAATTCTTTCCACATTTTCCACATATTCTCACTCCTCTCTGAGCAGAATTACGTCTGCACTATAACTACTTTTTTTTTTTTTTTTTTTTTTTTTTTTTTTTTTTTTTTTTTTTACTTCTTATATATGTTATCTCAGAGGAGCTAATACCTGCTCTGACTGGCCCAGCCTTGGCCAGTGCACATCTATCTTGGAGCCAGCTAGCATTGGTTCCATTGGACATGGGGGAAGTTTCTAAAGCTTCTAGCAGTTTCTCACAGAAGCTGTGTGCCTCCCTGCCCTTGCCCCCAGCTACCAAGACCTGTCCGCACAAACTCAATATACCTAGCTGTAAAAGTCATATGTTTAGCAGTAATGAAATGTTTTGTCTGCCTTTTGGAAGTCATTAGTAGTGTGGATTTCAGACCAGATGGAACCTCTGCCTGATAGGTTTTGTAATCCTTGTTACTTTTTCCACTTGACCTTCTAGTAGTTAGGAGAGTTTCAAACACAGTGAGCCAGGTTAAACTCTGTAGTAAGAGGACAATTTAAGCAATGTATAATGTAATAGGAAAACATTAAGCCATATGAATTTACTGCATTCTATCTTCAAAGAAGTTTGTGACTTACACACTGGACTTAATTCATTAAGGTATTTAAGTGAACCTGACTTATGCATCTGAATGCAGCATTAACTGACCCTAGAATTTTCTACCCCTCCCCAGTAGATGTCTTCCAGCAGGACATCTCCTTTCTCCTGATGACAGTAGACATGGACAGTCAAGTTGGCAAAGAGAGCAATGGGCAGAGCTGATGAGCTGTGTTAATATTCCGACCTCGTTTTCACAAAATGTCACCAAGTACTGTGACAGCAATAAACTTCAAACCTCAAACTTAATTAAAGCACATTTAATGCAGATGTTGCTGCTGGCAGCAGAGTAGCACTGTCACTGTAACCTTTTCTGTCAAGGTGACTGCTGCCAATCTTTCAAAATATAGTATCTAATGTATAAGTAATTGAATATATAAGTAATATTAAGATTTCCTATGTACTATGAAATCAGACAAACAGATTTCTGCAAACAGATTTACTTTTCTTTGCAATTGTTTTCTCTGGACATGAATTTTATTGGGAGCAAACAGGTTAAAAAGTTATTAAGGACCTCTATTAGCATAATTTCATAATACTGATTTTAGAGGGATTCTGATTAATATATTGTTATACTGGTTTTTCATTCTCCCAAGTATTCAAGTGCTTTAAGATATATATATGGACAGTTTTTGAGACTGCCTCCAGCACCTGTTCACATTTCATGAATACTTCCTAGGTCTGTTGAAAGGACAGACAGACACAGATACATTTTTTTTACCTTGTAGGATATTCAAATGAATAGCTGAAAATATACTTTACTATAAGCAAGAGCCTCTCTCCCCCTCACCCTCCTTCTCACAGTGTCCTTATTATTTTCCTCTTTTTCCTCTGTGCCATCTAAACCCTTAATTTCCTTCCTCCCACTCCTTGTTTCCATTTTGGCTAGACAGCTAAAACAGAAGTCATATCCATGTCAAAGCTGCAGCAGGTACCATGTGTGTGCCTTGGCACATCCCCAGGGGCCAGGCCACCTGGCTGCCCTTCCTTCAGTGCTGCATTCTGCCAGCCTTCCCTCAGCATGGACAAAGGCACAGACTAATCTCCTACCAAAGAATTTCACAGGACTCACCAGAACTCCTTCACTGCCTGCAGGCTTCCACTGCCTGACAAATATAAGATGAACTGGCCAATAGATTAGAAAGCTATCACAGATAACTGACAGACACAGACACTGTGACTCTATTAGGAAGCCAGTAAATCATTAAAATTATGCTGAATATCTTGATATATATACACACATAACAGAATTCTCTTCAACTGGATTTCCATTAGTTAAAGAAATGAAGATATTGATTATTTATTTGGATTTCTTTTTTGTCATCTTGTACTTTTAAATATCCTCAGCCCGTAAAGATCATTCACTTCTGACAGGATTTTTCTTCCAGAGTGCATGCATCACTGATTATAGTCTGGCTCACGTACAATCAGAGTTCCATTACTTCACACTGTAATTAAGGCTATGTGAATCAATTACTAAATTAATTCCAGGGTTATAAAGCTATCATTAAAGTCAGAGAATGACTCAGGGAATTAACAGGTACTGGCCTCAGATGAATCTGCCTTGAATGTTTTTTCTCCCAACAGCAAAAGTGCCTCCTGAAGATTCTTAAAACTAATTTCTAGGGTTTTTTTCCTAAAATTAGTAGTATCAGAAGTAACGGTTCTACTCTGGCTTCAGGGTTTAGCCAGGCAACCACAAAAAAGATATTAATTGTCTTTATACTGCTTTAGTCCATGTACCGGTGTTCCACTGATTCCAGGTGCTGTTTCCTTGTGTTCGAACGCAACAGAATTATAGGTAATTTCCTTGGCTGATAATGCATCTTCAGAATAGCTACATCAGCATATTTAAATGCGTACCAAAAATATAGAAGCACTGGTTCATTACACAAAGTTTGTTTTGAAATTTCCCATTCTCTTTTTTAAACTGTGACTTCTTAAAGAGTGAACAGATTTACTAGTAGAAAAACAACTTCAAGATGCAGTCAACAAAAGCAATACACAATAATTTACAAATAAATCTAGTTAGCATAATTTGTAATTTGAAAAAAATATCTTAAAGGCATATTGAAATATAGACAAAGGAAAGGGAATATACACCTTTGAAATAATAGAAATAAACTAAATACACATAGAATATTTTCCACTTGATGATAAACTATGCTAATATTTTTAGATTTTCCTGCTTAGAAGCCTGTCAAGTACTTCTCTAACTTCTTTTCACAGTACGATGAATGACATAGGGATGACTCAACCACATTAAGACAATGATCAGATTTTTAACACTGATCTCCTCAACTTTCATCTGATTCATTTATAAGGATAAATAACTATATTGTGAGTTGCTTATCCCACAATCAGAAAAACATCTCCAAACTGCATCTTCCAAAATCCAATTCCTCTTCTTCAAACACCAACATTTTTCCTACACAGTCTTTAGTCTGCCTTTAAAGTCAATTACAGAATCTAATAATAAATTTTTTTTCTAATTTTTTTTTTTTTTAATCTTGGAGATCTAATCACTCAACCACATATTACTGAAGGAGTTTTCATAAAGGATACCTACATTTCTTTGCTCAAAGAAGTCATATGGATTGAATGGGATTAAGCAACATACAACATTTTTGTTTTGAGGGTGGGGTTTTCATGAGTGAGGTCTCTATAATGCAGATTCAGCTTTTGGTTAGTATTGTACATACAATTTGTGATTACTTTGACTACTACTGATTTCTTAGACTGAAAGGTTGCATTGTAGGAGATTTCAGCACTAATACATAACATCTTCAGAAATTTAACACCATTTAGAAATTTTAATTAGCTGTTTCCTTTTTCAGAGCCTAAATTATTTTCATGAAATCCTGCCACTCATTATGAACTACCTTATAGCAAAGCAAAGTCAATAATTGATTATAGAAGAAGGTAGCAAAATAAAAATAATTGATAATCACCACTTTGGCTTGGGCTGAGATAGCACAAGCTACAAGAAACACATAAGTCAGGAATATCATGACACCTAATCATTAATTCTTTGCTAGTTTTTGTCTATAGCACAAGACAGAGATGAATAATATCCTCTGAAGAAATGTCTGGTACTAACAAGAGCTGTTCACATACTACATGAGAGGGCAGCATCACTTGAGAACATTTTTCTTTTTCAGCCTTCTCCCCTTAGACCCTGGTCTTGCTATCTGCTCCAAAACAATAGATCAAAGCCTCTAAGGGGAGCTGATGAAACGTTCAACAAGCCAAATATCCCAAAGCAGAAACTTCTAGGTTTAGATGGTAAAGCTGGCAAAGCTGCAAAATTGTGTAAGTGCAACTTCAAAACATATAATAAAGAGTTAAGAAACTACAGCTTTGAAAATATTACTGACACTTCTATGTCCTTGAAATGCCTGGGAGCACAAATTTCTCCTGCTGTATTGACATAAGGTACTATGAAGAAAGGCAGCAAGAAGCTAGATGATTGCTCCATATGGTTTAGCAAGAGTACCATGATGGTTTAATTCACAATCATGGTTCACTCGGTTTGCATCTGAGGCAAGAAATGCAGCCAGCTGACATAGCTGCGTCTGGGCCTTTGCTGCATGACGAAGTCAGGTCAGTAGGGATCAGCTTTCCATCTTAGCTGACCCAGAGGTCTTTAGAGAAAGAGGAGCATAGCCAAATGACAAGTCTTCCTAACTAAAAGGCTGGTAGGGTAGTCCTTACTGCAACACACATGACTTAAGAGGAGGCTCAGATACATCATTTACATTAGACATGAACACTTAGACTACCAATATCATGTGAGGGTGGAATCACACATAAAAGCAAATGCAAGACATCTTTCCACAAGAAGCCTAGTGCTTTGTTATCTACATCTTCCTATGGATCAGCAGACAAGCAGTCATGTTGATTATAAAAGGAACAAAATGAGAAGAAAAAGGCCCAGTTTCAAACCATGATAATTTTTACAGACATCAGCTCTCACTGTTACACCCAGGAACTTCAGCACAGCCTGGAACTCTGCTGCAGAAATCAGTACAATTTCCCAAACTTCAGAAAGCCAATGCCACACTCCATTAACACACAGATTTCATGCCCTAGAAGACCATGCATGCAAAAATTAGTAAGCAGATGGAGAGACTGCCCAAATGATTTTTTTTAAATTTAAATGATTAAGTTAATCATATTCCAAACTACATAACATAGATTTGAACAGTCTTCTATTTTTAATCATGAGTAGTATCAAGTAATGACCAGAAATATATAGAGAAGGCAGTTCCCCTATTTGAAGCGTTGCCTACAATTTTTTTTTCTTTTCTTTTCTTTTTTTTTTTTTTTAACCAAACCAATAAGGACACAGGACTGGTCATCATGGTATGAGAGAGACACAATTGATATGCACATATGGGTAGATAAATATATAGATAGACAGACAGATAGATAGATAGATTTATATAGAGATATATGCACATATATATGAATATATATAGCACCTTGTTTGAAAAACTCATTGGTGACTTGCCCTATGACTTTAACATAACACAAGACCATGATCTGGCATAGCCAAATTACAGGGTTTTTTGCTGTGCATTGGTGTGGATGCATACTGCAGGCAGCCATTGTGCTGTTGCATGTGAGATCAGCATTACTATACTGCTCAACCATATGGGCTCATCCTCAGGAAAAAATTAGGTTTATCTGGAACCTAAAACATTGATAGAGCCTTCTGAACCAATTTATACAACCTGGACTACCCTTTGGCAGAGGGAATCCAGTCATACTAAAGTACTTGAGAAAAAGATTAGGGTGCTTATAAGAAGAGATCAATTTAGCAGTCCCTTATTATATTCTCTATATATTTTCCTGCAGAGAATATTTTCCCTTTTGCTCTGAACTTCCTTAGGCTTAAACAAATCACAACTGGCAAATATTTAGTCCTATGGGTACCAGCACAGATGTACTGTCTATAGTTATGAAATTGCCTGTTTGTCAGCTGGCAAACTCATGAAAAAAAGTAGCAATCTTGTAAAAGTCAGGTGTCTGCAATGCCAGCTAGCACAATAGTATACATCTAGTATTTAAATGCAAGAAAAGAAGAATGGTTTTAATAAATACATAATACATATATATTATCACATTTTAAAATCTACATATCAAAAAATGTGCGTGCACACTTAAGAATTCTTAAATCTTTTTAGTTAGTTATTCATACTCCAATTATTCAGCAATATTCCAAGAACACAAAAATTCCAATACCACTACAAAAACCAATGAAGGTGCTTGGGTACTGTGACAACCAGAGTTCTGTCTTGCTCTCAGTGCAAACACATTTTTTCACATCCTTTTACCACCAAGTATGACAAGAAGAACAGAGCTGGTTACAGACAACCAAGGTATGTGACACCCTGTTCAAATGGTATGGCTCTGTAGTAGAGCCACCAAATAACCAAACACTCTGAACTCCTAGATATATTTATGCCCATATTTAAAAACATTTATATGCTAAATGTATCAAGATAAAATCCAGGTGGGTTTTTTTTATTTTGGTTTTTTTTTTAATTAATTGAAGAACTGATGGGTTAGGTTCTATAAACAACTGAGAGATTTTTGATGAAAGGGTATGTGTTGGATCATTTCTATCGAAACTAGCATGGAAAAGTACGTATTAGGGAGAAGAAAAAGTGCAATAAATGAATGCTGAAAATTTTCATCCATAGTAACATGCTCACAAAATGTGACAGACATTGACTTTAATATATTCTAGCTATATTAACACACCACAGGTATATTAGGCATCTTGCCTAATGTATGCCAAGGCAGGCTTTGAATAGGCTTTAAAATATTGGATCTGTGAGCAGAAGTGATGTAATTTATAGGGTTCTTTTGTATTATAAATCTGACCGTGAATAATAGACCAGGTTCAGGGTACAAATACCAGCATCAAGGAGGTTTTTACACATTTAGGATATGTAGGATATGCATGTAATTACTCTATCACAGTATCTTCCAACGTTTGTAATCACCTGTTAGATCCTTCTTGAGAACCATAAAAAAAAAACCAAAACAACAACAACACAACAACAAACCTTTCTGGTTTCCATACAGCAGAAAATTGCTTACTAAAGCTACTTCCGATGATAAGGAAATAAAGGAAAATAAAATGCTTTTAAACTGCTGTTCATTGGCTGTTTTGAATAAAAATACACCTGTATTCCTTGGAAGCCATCCATAAGAAACTGGTATACTCAGACAAAACAAAAACAACAGTCTGCTCTGCATAACATTAATAAAAAAAAAGTGTATTAGAGGAACACTGATCCCAAGGTTTGGAAGACAGGCTGCTGCTTCTTGCCCAATCTCTGTGAAGCCTACAAATACATTTGTTCAACTTACTCAGCAGTATTTTCCTCACTAGTATGTCTCAGAAAAACTCACTCACTCTAAAGCAATCTTTTTAAATGGTAAGACATGGCAGAATTTGTTTTCTTCATATTTATAACTATGTAATGAAATTTTGGTTTTCGGCTGTGTATTTCACAACAACTTTGTAAGATTATCATGGAGCATGCAGGTACATACTGGAAATGTCATGGAATGAGAGTTTTCCTTTCAAAATGAAAAATATGGCATTTCATTTTACCTAGTCCACAGCTTAAAAGAAGCATGTAAATCCCTGGTATGTGTGCAGATTATAATACAAGTGTAAAGACATTCTTTTTAGTAAGGTCCTTGTGCATATTATCAGCACCTGTAGCTGGAAAAACCAGGTATGGTGATGACCATGCAAATTGGCAGAATTTCTTTTGTACATATAGATTAATCTTAATTTCTATTATTATGCAGGAATGGGAAGGTTTTAATTCTGTCTACAAAAGATGTAATTATTTTCTATTAGAATGAACATTTATGTTCATTCCAGCAGTTATCAGTTTGCCCCATGTTTACTGCTACCCAATTACTTCATAAACAGGAAATGCAATACATTTTTCTCTAATGTTATTGTGATAATGAAATATCACTTATTCTCACTGTTACACTTCATGAGGCAATGTTTTTGTCTCTGCATCATTATTAGCAGCTTGACAATAGTTATATAACTTAAACTGGCTTCTTCCTTGTTCACTGAACTTCTTTATTTCCCATGACTTTTGCAGATGACAGAATTCCATGTCTTGATCTATGACCTTCATAGTTCAGTATGTAATATTACCTACATAAGCAAGTAAATATGGTGAAAACTCCTCTTTAGTTTTATCCATCATATGAAGTTTCCCACATCAGCCTTCAACTATATTAATTAGTATATAAATTAAGAAAACAAGTTATTTACAAAGCCAAAAGCATACTAATCTTTTGCCAAATTATTTTTGTTTTAATTCACATAATTTTCAAAAGTTTTCCTTATCTCAAAAGTTAAAGTAACTGAAAATACTGTAGTGTCCTGAAGTCCAAAACATATGAAATAGTCTAATACGAACAGTTTCTTGAGTCATACAATCCAGATATTTTTGGATTTCAGTTCATGTTCGTGAAACTTTCTTTAAAAATCTGCCATGTATTCATAGCAATGGGTTATTTTGGTAGTTTTACACTAGAGAAAGAAAATGTCTTGCCAAGTCATTAGTTATCACACCTGTGAGTAAGCAGCACTCCAGCAAAGGCAAAGCTAGAGCTGGTCAGAGTGTTGTAGCATGGCTCACAGACTCCCACGGGGACAGGCATCAGCACTGCATGTCACCTTTGCCATCATTTCTGTCAGCTGTCAGGGACAGTGGAGCAGAACTGGGCCTTAGCAATGGCAACCAGCACCAGGCTGAGTACAAACCAGGCTTTGACAAGGGAACACGTTAAGAATATACAGCATAAGATTATGAATAGAACATATAGCTGCAGACAAAGGAGGAACTAAAGAAAAATTAAATTAATTGAGTGATAGAAATCACATGAGTAGGAGCAACCAGTATAACACTCATGTGTTTTTTCTATTTGCAATGCCATCATTAGACATCATTCCTGGCCTTGGGAAATTTTCCAGATTAGAATCTGGCTGTATTGGAACCATTGTGAGAAGTGTTTTAAAGTCACATAAAACCACCTTATGTGCTTGACAAATATACTCCCTGAAGGAGTCGCCAGGTGTTTGTTGTTTGGGGTTTTTTCCCTTTTAATTTAATTAGAGACCATAAGGACTATGAATGGCACCCAACTGGTCAGGTTAAAAACTCACATTAAGTTGCAAGGAAACATGATCCAACACAACTGCCAATAAGAAGAATCTCTTATAAACAAAAGAACAAGAACAAGAAATGCACTTCCTTGGAAGGAAAAAACCCAACAAAATAAAAACCAACCAACAATGCTCAACACTAAAAAAACCTCTTAAAATGCAAACCCTTAAAGAGTTTCTAAAGCCTTAAAGACTCAAGAGCAGCTGAACTTTGTTCCAAAAATAATATTCCTAAATAATTTCCATACTTTTGACTGGAGTTCCCCTTCGATCCACTTGAAGATTATCACTGTTCTGTATCTACTTAGGTGTTTTCTTGCATCACACATCAGAGCTGCTAATAACTAGTTGCATCTTCATAGAAGTTGCAGAGTATTTCAGGATTGTTTATGTTAGCAGTAACCAAAGGTGCAGGGAAGAGAATCCTATACCACGAACAGTTCCTTTATGTAAGGCCATGATTACACAGAGGATTTTGACCATTTATTTCATGTTTTATCATAAGTTCCTCTTAGAGTTTCTCTTATATTTGCTTCTTTCCAACAGATGTAGACAGACAGACGCTGGAGGAAACCAAGTCTGAAGTGCAAAAGCCCTGACAGTGTGAGAGAGAGTGCAAGCAGAACACAGGGTTTAAATTATACTAAATACAAGGTTTTACATAGTAAAATACAGATAAAAATGATACTGTCCTTTCTTTTCTTTCTTTCCCTTGAAACCAAGTTTCAGGTCATCTACAGTGAAAGTTTCAGACAAACTAGGGTAAAATTAGAGAGGATTTCAAAGTTAAGCCTCTGTGAAAGACAAAGTATTAGACTAGATAATGTAGGGTTAAATATCTTATTTACTTCTGTCTCCAATTCTAACAAAATCATCTCATTTATATTAAATGGAAAAAAGGAAGCAAAAAGTTCAAGATGCAAGGTAAATTACTAACATCTGTTGTGAATGAGTTTTGGCTCCTTCAGAAGTCCGAGGTAGACAAGACTTGTCCCTTAAGCATAGTTACATAGAAACCAGTTAGCTTCCTGATAAGGATAACAATTCTGCAAGTAATTTTTCCACCACTTAATGATTTATAATTACTGGTGGGGAAGAGACAAGAGCCATAAGAAGGCCAAAATGAGATAATTACTAAGAATGAGACATGTTAACATAAGTGCTACTCTCAAAAGAAGTCAATATCAATGTACAGATTTATGGAGAGAAATTAAATGCAAAATGAGACAGTTTCACAAGTAGATTTAGTGTCTTTCCTTTCAGTTACAACCGAAATTCATGAACAGAATATTTGGCTAGACATCTACTAGCCAACTGCAATTCAGATTAAACTGTTGATACATATATAACATTTTATTCTTTAGCTAATTTTTAGAGTAATAAATTGACCTCGTAATTTCAATTTATATCCAAAATAAATCTAATTTATAAATGGTTTCTTATAAATTCCTCATAATAATTGCACTTCCTGTTTTGGGCTCAAGACATTTCAGA
Source organism: Sylvia atricapilla (assembly GCF_009819655.1). Classification (NCBI taxonomy): domain Eukaryota; kingdom Metazoa; phylum Chordata; class Aves; order Passeriformes; family Sylviidae; genus Sylvia; species Sylvia atricapilla. The sequence continues at coordinate 75,359,102 of NC_089140.1, read as the reverse complement.
GATAAATTCAATCAATATAATATATATGTTGGCTGAACTGATAAGACAAAAGCCACAAAACAATATATAAAATCCTTTCAGTTCTTACTGCCTTTGGCTGAGTTTCTCTTATGATACAGATGAAATGTATTACTAGTACTAACCTGAAATGGGACAAGCAGCCTGAAAAGTAGCATAAAGAGCTTTCCTGTTGATTTTATCTATTATGAAAAGTCTTTAAATAGAACTTTGTTTTTAGCATATTCTACAGAAAATTACTAAAGAAGATTATTTATAATATATAGCAGAGCAATTTAAAAAAATTGTCAAGAATAAACTACATTTCTGTCAGATTCCTAGAGCAAAGAACTAAAATTTGATTAAATCTAGAGGACCTTTTCACCAGCTTTAAGCAATTTGAAATAAATAACTATGTCCAAATTGAATATCACTTCAAAATAGATGCATCATATGCCTTAAAAATAATTCAACTCAGATATTTTCCTGAGTGACTTTTTTTTTTTTTTTTTTTTTTTTTTTAAAGAAAACAAACCCTAAAAACTGCAGGAAATATTTTTACTGTATTTAGCACCTATTGAAGAAAGAAGTATGAAGTGTATTTTTTGGTAGTGATGCAAAAAAGTAAAAGATTCATTTTATGCAAGCCAGTATCATTTTGTCCTCAGTAAAGGAGCTGTGAAAGTCAATGCTAACACTCACACAGCCAAAAAGAGCTTTTTTTTTTTATTTTAGAACAATGTCCAGATTAGTCAGAACACTCATGCATCAGGCAGGAAATTGATCGGAGAATTTATTGTGCTCCAATTTAGAACTTCATGACTCTTCCTACTTTCACCTGAAATATTGCACTCAGGTGAATTCCAAAGAAACAATTTCAACCTTGCATGGCAAACTTTATATTCCCAAGAAACAAGCAGGGAAGAATGTTTATATTTCAGCCTGAATTAGCAGTGTGTCCTGGCCGCAAGGAATGCCAGCAGCATCCTGCTCTGTGCTAACAGCAGCACAGCCAGGAGGCTTAAGGGAGGATTAGTCTCTCCTACTCAGTGCTACTGAGACAATATTTAAAATACTGTGTCCAGTTTTGGAGCCTCAGTACAAAGCTGGTATTGAATAACTGAGTCAAGTTCAGCTAGGGAGGGCTAAACCAAGCTCTTGCCCTTTGGGAAGAAGCTCTTTGCACTGAGCTGGGAGATGAGACACAATTAACATGAACTAAAAACATATCGCAGCTGGATATAAGGGGGAAAGGACTTGTGGCAGGGAACAGAGAAATCACTGTGGGGATAATTAGGCAGTGGAACAAGTTCTCCAAAGAGGTTGTGCAGTTTCCATCATTGTAGTTTTTTAAGACCCAGTCTCAACTCTGTGTTGATCCTGCTTTGAGCAAGAAGTCAGACTAGGGGACCTCCCAAGGCCCCTTTGAACCCAATTATATATATTTGTAATGTAGAATTATACACACACATTTTTTGACAGAAATAGAGCCTTTAATTTTGGTGGCCGTCTTGACAAATCTGAAGACTTGCTCTAGCAAGCAACAGTCTCCTGTTACAAACTGCCTCTGTCCAAGGGCAGCAGAAAATAAAATAAAACCTTCAGTAAAACAGATCATGTGACTGGAATCTCAACTGACTCCCAGTGCAGTGCCGCTAAAACACTAAGGAATTTTGTTGATTTTTCTTTTAGTTTAACCCTTTCCTTTAAACCTACATGTGTGCAGACACATATCTACTAGTGTTTGAAATGCATCCACATGAACAGTTATACACACCCGTATAACTAAACAGGACATATTTTGCAAGACATCCAAACACACCACTACATACTATGCTTTTACTATGGGCTTAATTATTTTTCATGTTTTTTCCCAACTGCATGTATTCAAGTCTATTCCCACCAACAACAGGATAAAATAATATAGCAGCATAGACACACAGTTGTGTGTCTATATGTATTTGCCTCCTCAGCAAGCAAACAAGGTTTGGAACCCTGGTTGCAAAGCACATTATTGAAGGGGACAAATTTGTTGAATCACCAGTTACTTTATCAAGCTGTTTACAGCACTGTCATTAAAGCAAGTTGGTTAATTAAGTTCATATGTAGAGGGGTGATACTCAGGCATGAAGTTCAGGCCTAGAGTAACGAGTCAATTAGTTCTAATCAGGATACTGAGTCAATTAATTTTAAAAATGAAAGTAAGTTCAATTTTCACTAACAATTCAATCTTTATTTTTGATGTCTATTCCATTTTCAAATTTCAGAGTATGCTGCGATGCTAAGACACATACATACAGACTTCAAATTAAACCTAATTTGAACATCCTGACAAAGCATCAATACTAATTTGGTGTTCATTTTCAGCTCTGGAGTCATGAGAAGTTACAGGCAATTTTGCTGTTACACAAAAATAGACATTCATTTAGACTGGAGATCAACAGAACCGATATTAGTACAACTACAATACTAGAATAACTTATCTAACTCCCTTTAGACTCCTTGAAAAAGAAGAAAAAAATTACTTCATTCTGCATGGAATTAGCTCATGAGTGGATATAAGAATGGAATCCATTATGTTGAGTTATAATTGCAAACAGGCATCCTTATCAATAACAAAGAAGAGACCTCCTCAGCAGGCAAACAAGATTTGGAACCCTGGTTGCAAAGCCCAAAGTTATGTGCTACAAGAGCCCTCAGATGAAATAAACCAGTCCCAGGAGGTAACTGGGGGAAAAAGGTCATTATTACAGGGAAGGTCTATAAGAAGGACACAGAATAAGTAAAGTAGTCTAACTATGCATGGTTCACTGATAAGAGAGATCATTACTATTAGACAAAAGACATCAGCATCATATAAAGCACAAGATTTTCTGCAGTACAAGAGATCAATGCCAGACTTATCTAAGTACCAGTATAAGAAACACCAAATCTGATTTCTTCCATTTTCTATTATAAGGCTGAAATTGAGGGAAAAGGTACCTTATTCTCATTTATAGTAAAAACACAAACACAAACAAAACCAAAACCAAACCAAACAAAACAAAAAAACCCTAAAACATTTAGGAGTAAGTTGTATATCAAGAAGGCAACTGATAGGAGGTCTCCCTAAAGCTATAGCTATCAACTCATCCTGATACTAAGTAGACAGAGATGTCATAAAATAACAGTAGTCAAACACCAAAATAAATTTGTGAGAAGCACTGATTTGTCAGGAAGTCAAACTCATGTATCCAGTCACAGTAGTGACTATAGAACACACACTCCCCCCCCCCGCCAAATTATATTTCAAAGCAGAAATTTAAAAAAAAAAAGTCTTAGGCACATCAGGCAGTAAGAAAGTGCAAGGGAATTTTTTACTTTCTTGAAAAATATATATTCTATTTATTAGCCTAAGGCTCAGCTTTGTACCATCTTTAGTTTAGTTTTACTGTTTTTTGTGTACGCATCCACTACTTTTTGTGTTCATAATTCTCACAAATTTCCATGAAACACTCTTCTTACCTCACATAGTTTATCATATGTGTTTGAAATAGGTTCCTCATTTTGACATACTTCTCTCCCTTTGACTAGCAATAGCTTTTTCTTAATTATATATAATAATTGTTATTCTAGGTATCCCTTCATCTTGGGAATTCAGGGTTGTTTTCTTGATTAACTGTTAGAGTATGCTTATGGAAAACAGGAAAAAAGTTTGAATTCCTAACAGTTTACAAATTTTTGTTTTCCAGTAGGGTTGTTTAAATTCCTGTCATGCACTGGTTCCATTTGCTTGCCTTTCATTATGTTTACAGACCACTCTCTGTTGAATGGAAACATAAAAATCAAGAGGAAAAAAAATCACATTTTTCCAAGAAAATTTTTCCTTTCAGGTTTGGTATATAGCTTTAAGAAAGCAGCTATATCACCAGCAAAACAGATAATTACTTTTACATTATCTTTTTCTAGTAAAAGCATGTAAGAATGTATGCATTACAAGCAATCTTACAAACACACCACTTGAAAAATCAGGGCTTGTTTCAGCATGCCATACCAACTGGTTTCTTGGAATAATTCACTGACTCAGTAATGGTAACCAAGAGTTTGGAAACAATTTTCTGAAACATTCAGGGTTTTGGTTTTGTTTTATTTTTTTTTAAAGTACTGTTAAGTGCAATACAGGCAGAGAGAGAGACCAGGCCATTCCATTACAATGTTCTAACACATTAAAGATTCAATTTGAAACCCACCATTACAAACAGGTTCATTAAATGAATGTGGACATTAATTTATGCTAGGGCTTCACTTGAAAAACATTCCAGTTATCCATTATTAGAATTATTGACTCTTCATGGCACCTCCTGGATGCTGTTGGAAAAATAGTCACTTAGGAACTGGACAGTCAACACTATCAATACACTTCCCTAAATCTAGGCTTTACTGAGAATTTTTATAAAGTGTTAACGGAAAACTACATAAGAAAGAGGTAGCTGCTTAAGTTCCAGTAAGGCTTAGATCCCTAAAGTTAAAATCACTGTGTGTTTGTTTAAGAGGTCTTGGGAAAACCATTGCTTCCTGAACAGCAGTAGAAACATTAATCAATTTTAGCCCAGTATCTTAACAAAAAATTGCATTCTCCAGCTGGCATCATCCACAACCTTGAAATGGTATAATGTTTCTGAATGAACTATACACAAGAAATCCTCATTTAAACAAATTTCGTATTGTCTAAATATGTTTGCCTGGTTTCTAAATCCAAATCAAGGCAGTAAGAACTTGCACTTATGTGTACTTTGGATCTTGTAACCTGATTAGGTTATCTTCTTTTCCAAATAATAATGTAAAAAAAAAAAATAAAAGTATTATTAACATGATTTAATTCAGAAAGATTTTATGCTGCTGAGAAAGTCATCAAAAGAAACAAGCAAAAAAGATTTGTCGTTCACAATGCACATGTGCCCAAATAATAAAGTTGCATTTTGTGATCCACTAATTTAGTCTCCTGATATCTTACATAAAGCAAAGTTATACAGCGAAGTTATACATTAAAGTTATTGAATGTTTTGTATATTCAATACAGCAATTTGAAAAGTCTTCAATAACTATTTCTTCATACATAATGTATCTGTAAATCTATTAATAGTCAGAGAGGTAGAACATCTCTCTTATGAGAGAAGGCTGAGAGAGTTGGGGTTGCTCAGCCAGGAGAAGGCTGCAGGGATATATTATTGTGGCCTTTCAATCCATGAAGGCTTATATGACAGACGGGAAGAGAACCTTTATCTAGGCCTGTATAAACAGGACATGGGGCAACTGATTTAAACTGAAAGACGGTAGGCTTTGGGTAGATTTAGATGGTATATAAGAAAGAAAATTAATTTTGTTTGTTGGGAATTTCAGGGTATTTTATTTTTTGTTTAGTTGTTCAGTTTTACACAATGAGGGTGATGAGACACTAGGACAGATTGACCAGAGAACTTATGGATTCCCCACCCCTGTCTGTGTTCGAGGCTGGATTGGACAGAACTTGAGCAACCTGCTCTAGCGGCAGGTGTCCCTGCCCATGTCAGGGGTTGACCTAGATGATAATTGGAGGTTGGAAAGTAATGATCATTAAGGTTCCCTTCCAGCCCAAATCCCTCTGTGGTTCTAGTTTAAACTCATCTTTTTGTTTATTCAACTCTTAATAATATTTCTGTAGAATAGAGTGTACTCTATTTCCTGACCTCCCTATATTCCTGGTGATGGCATTTTTATTCTACAGCTAGAGAATGAGATGGGTACATCCATAACTACATGCACACCCATCAAGTGTTAGTCAAAAAAGCCTTGTGAGGTTGAGATCTTGTTTCCCATATCAAAAAGAAAAAATATTTTTAAAAAATAAAAACCCCAACCAACCAACAACAACAACAAAACATTAGGCATGTCCTACATGGGCTAAGCCATTCTGACATGTGGACAGATAATGGTTAAGAGAAAAATACAACCTTGTCCTAAATCTGATATCATTGCCACTCATCAACTATCTGATAGCATGTCCAATGCTATCTGTATCTTATCAGATCATTGTTCCTTTGGCAAAAGTGGTGACATAAAACTAACCAGCCAAATCTAACTAGATATGCTATGCTAAAAACAAAAAAACAAGCAAACAGACCCAACAACAAACCCAAACAAACAAAAAACACACACTAAATAAATAAATGGAAATTAAATCCCCAAACTCCAACTACTATTTATTTTCTTAGTAAGAGAAATATAAATAATTACACAGGGAAACAGAAAACTCATTCATGCTTGGAAATAAATAATGTTTTTTGAACAGAATCATAAGTACCAATGGTAGGGAAAATTTTCTATATAAAATTACAGGTATGAAAAATTGGACATCATAATAAGTGATCCTGTCCAATCCTGTACATTCCTTAGCACTGAAGATTTGTGTATTTTGCACACTTCAATTTTGCTAACCTTAATGCAAAGTTACTTCCATAGACTGATAATGTCAATCTTATTAAATGGGGAGGTCTGCTTTGTATGATTGCTCATAATCAAACACAACATTACTTTGCCAGTCATTTTGTTTACCTCAGAGGAAGGAGGAATATTTCTGTTTTCCCAACATTCATTATAAGTAGCAAACAGTGGCACAACGGCAGCTGTCCCTCACATTCAGAGCATAGCTTATTTCTGAAATGCTGGAATCCATCTAGTGCTGGAAACATGAGCCATGATGAGTTACAAGCACTTGGTGCATAAAATACAATGGGGAAAATAGGCAATAGACAGAACTGTTTCAACATTGAAGACTCAGAATGCTAAACCCCCATTTTTACAGGATAAAAGCTCATACTCAAGGGAAAGGAAATAGTGGAGAGTTAGAAAGCTGAATGCTAAGTATGAGATGTGCTTTCTCAGCAGCATGAGAAATAATCTCTGGAGACCATTTTATTTGTAATAACCTCCATACAAAAATCAAAGCAGAAAGCAACATAAAGCACATACATATTTTTGTAAACTATCATACAGCTTGTAATTACATTTGTACTACACACTTTCCCATGTTGCTGTCTTTGAAGTTTTTAGCACTAATTATTGGACTTTGCATCTTACCATGCATAGTTAATCCAAGATTTCAACAGAAAAAACATATGTATGCTGCAAGTAGCTGTTTGAACATCCAAACAGAACTCCTCTCCTGATTTAATTAAGCAGGAATAATGACAATATAACCTTTTGAGATCTCTTTGAGACACCTCCATCTACAGTGCATTTTTTCTTTATATGTGAGATATCACTAAGTGAGTCTCTGTAACCTTTCTCCAGTATTTAATGAGATATGAGAAGGAAAAAAAAAAAAAAAAAAAAAGGGTATTTTGAAGGGCTATGGTACCAAGTTGTGGAAAGTATGTTTTGATTTAAATAATTTTCAGAAAATTGTAAAAACGGAAATTATTATAATGTCCTCTGTAATATTAAGTGCTATAAAAATTTTGCAACTCTCAATTTTTTCTAAAATCATTAGTGTCTGGAATATGCTCAGAAGGCACCATCTTTCTAACTGATGTTTCAAAGACTGAATTTTTTTCTTACTCCTTTAATATTTGTAAAATGGCAGCACTGCTGTCTTACAAGCAGAGATTCTGAAAACACTGGATCTGCATGCGAAACTGCTAAGAGCAGTTGCATCTGTAGCCATTGATACATCTATTACATAGAATACACAGCAAAACTGTAAGACCTCTTTTTAGATCAGTAACTCACTCGAATCTAGAAATATTTCCTATTGGGCAGACAGGTTCATTAGTCACCTAGAAATAGTATTTTAACTCAACACTGAAATACACTTTGGTGAAGCTAAACTTGGAGAATTAAACATAACTTCAGAAGACAATCTGAAAACTGTTTAGAAAAAAGACAGCAGCAACATAATCATCAAGTTGAAGAAAAATAACTGCCTTTATACCGTATGGGTCACAGATTGCCCATTTATAAGATAAAATGCTTAAAAGTCAACCTATAACGATGTTGGAATAATGGCTAATTTTCAGTCAGTTAAGCCTGAATGAGATACATTTACATAAAAATCCTTTGATCTGAACATTGAGCTCTTTGTTCACATTCTCAATTTGCTACCTCTCATCCTTGTTTGTTGATGAATTGTTGTAAGATATTTAAAAAGAAGCCCATCAATAAGAAGCTACCAGAATTATGAATGTAAAATTGCACTACTCCAACAATTTGTTGACATGAGACTATTAAAAAACACTGAAACGTACTACATTTTTATCATCTATGCAGCTTTAAGTAGGATAAGAAGTAGGTATTTTAACAACTCTTCTGTCTCCCTCTAAAACTCCAGAATACCTTGCAGAAAAGGTGATCTGGAAAAACACAATTATTGAAGGGATTTACTTCAGTTACAGGCTGGTTTTCATCAAAATTTTTGCCATGGCTTCTCACACCAGTGATAAGACATAGTTAGAGTTTGACAAAAGACCACACACACTCAAACCCTACTTAAACACATTTACCAGAGACAGGCATCCACCAGTGAAAGCTTCACATCTCTACTTTCTCACAACCAGCTAAATATAATTAGTCAAGCTCAACTCATAAAGGCCTTCCCATAGGCACTTTTGAGTACTTCCTTGTCCTTAAATACTAGCTTATAAAATTATGTTTTTCCTTGCAGGTTACTAACAGGGAACCACTTACCAACTGGGAGATAAATTCTTGTGCCCATCTCAAATACACAAGACAAAATGAGAACTCAGTTCAATGACTACAAGTAAAATCCTGTGATAGCACGCCAGCTGACTGGTTTTAGCTTGTCTGAGTCTGGAAATTTTGGTGGGGATTTTTTGTTTGTTTTGGTTTTTGTTTGTTTGGGTGGTTGAGTTTGTTTGTTTGTTTTTGTTTCATTTTGGTCTTGGATTTTTGTTGTTTTGTTTGTCTGTTTGTTTTAATTACATTAGCCAAAAGGGCATTTAACGTATTATGATCTTTTCCATTGACCGTCATTCAGTCACTGATTTTAGAAATCAAATAAACAGAGAAAGAAAGGTTACATCAGCAGGGTATACACCCTCATGCTGTGTGTCCCCAGCTGGTTGACACCTTTCAGAAAGGTCCTCAATTCCTTGATAAAGAGCACTTATCCCTCTCTCTCATGGCCCATTCAGCTTCATCTTGCTCAAACAGTGACAGGCAGTTTAGTGCACTGGAAACTGATCCTCTGTAAGCTCTGAATCACAGGGCTGTCTAAACCTGTTTTTTTTCTGACTTTATCCCAGGCAAAAGTTCTACATGAAACAATACTGTCATGCCAGAATAACTCAACAATTAGTAGAACACAGCATGACCTTGAAAATAGCCAACATGACAGATAGCTAGGGAAGAGTAAAGATAAATAAGTAATTTAATTCCCCTTTTACAAACTAATTTGTGAAAGACAATCTACAATTGGAGTATTCTGAAGAAAATCATTAAAAACAGAAGTCAAAAGGATCAGTTGTGAAGAGTATTTAAGGACAAGGCAAAGGCAAACAACATAATATTCTCAGCAAAACAATCTAACTTACAATTATTTCAATTAGGGTCATCTTCCTCTCTGGAGACTTGCATACATTACAACTTGTATAACAGTAATTCTCCATTATAACTACCTAGTAAACTCAGCCTGGTATTCATAAGGCATTATACTGTATTTATTACTGTTAGGTTGTGTGATAAAGCTAATCCCTAGAACCACAAAGGAGTCCAGAGGCACAATGGCAGGAATGGGACCACTCAGCTGGACTCAGACCCATCCCAGGAGGTATCTTCCCATCACAGGCCCATCTGCACAAACTCAGAGGAGCACAGGGATGCACAAATACAGGTGGGAACCCACCCTAAAGACTACAAATCGACAAACATCCTATCCAGACCCCCTCTCAGTGATTGTCCCAGCACAGCTCTGCCTCATTGTCCAGGTGTGAAATTCATCACATGGAGTCAAGCAGGAATAATTTGGAAATCCCTTTTCAGATTGAAAGGGTTGCTTTCCAGGAGACACATTGCAGACACAAAGGAATAGCAATGCAAGTCACAGGATTTATAGGATGTCTAGAGGAGGAACCAAAGATTGAAAAAGCCAGAAGTTCAGCGGATTTGGGAAGTAACAAGAGAAGGAAAACAGAAGGATAAGAAGTGAAGGCCAGGTCACACATCAATAGGTGGCTGGTCAGCACACTCATCTGCCCATGCCTTGTATCAAATCAGCACAGCCTGTCCTATCTACTTATTAAACTACTTTTTACCTCTTTTATGGGAGAGAAGGCTCTATGGACTGTGCATACGTGTGGCTGGCCGTGATATGCAACGTGAGCCCTGTGTGTGTCTGTAGGAACACATCTTCAGCCTTGCTCCCAGCTGAGCCCGGGGACATAGAGCTGCAGTACCCTCACCTCAAGCTGATGCATCCTGCATGAAATATTTTGCTCTGACAGCTCTCAGTTACCCTCGCCAGGATCACTACACACATTAACTTAATTATAGAAATTAGGGTGCTTTGCCAAAGTCTGTCAAACCTAGTGATCAGAAGGAAAATATTTTAAAGGTATCATTGTACTTGTGTTAAAGTATAAGGATTTTCAAATTACTTGATCTCACCACCAGGAGGAACACACTGCAGTCATTGTTCCTTGAAGAACTTTTCTGAAAAATACTATTTGCTATATGTCATAATGAAGGTGAAAGTTCAGCTGGTAACATGTTGAGGTAATTTTAATTTATTCTCTTCTTCAACTATTGTAGACCACAGACAATTTCTTTAACAACAAAATAACCTACTCACTATAATACTTGCAGCAGTACACAGACATCTGTTTTCAGGAATTTCTAGTAAAATTAAGTTTCAATTATTTAATTTAAAACCAGATTTTTTTTAATAGGTAAAAAAAAATCTGAAAGCACAAACATCTTGATGAAGTGTTTATATTATCCAGTATTCTAGATTACAAAAGTATTTTCGTGAAGAAATCCACCCTAATGTGACTAACAATTAAAGGAAACCATACTATGTCAAAGATTTATCCTAATATTTTGTCCAGAGTTAAAGCAAATCTCCAAAGGAGCAATTAACTTTATCCATATTGGGTTCTTCATAATAGCATAGAACAACCTTACCAAGACAACATGCAAGGTCAACTTCATTCCCTAGGTTTGTGTATATGTTCTCATTTAAGAAAGCACAACAGTGTTTTCACTGTAACAGTAACTAAATAACAAGGGCTTAGAAGAAACACCCTCTAACCTTAATTTGTATTTTTCTCATGAATCAAACCCAAAATTTCTCTGTAACAGACTCAACCTTTTTACTCTGTACATGTACATACAGTAACTGAGATGGAGTTGTGACTTGATTTTATTGTAGTTCTAACAAACATCAGTAGTTACCTGTTGCTACTTTCCAACTCTTCCAGCATGAGCTCCAAAATTATTTCAAGCTGAGTGAATTTTTTTTAATCTTTTCAAGAATCATTCTGCATATTTCAATTAAATAATAATTAACAAATAAAGTATAAATATTCTACCTGTGAATCAAGGAATAAGCTACTCTAAAAGCATCAAGTTCTTTGCCATGCAAAACAACAGAACTGTGAACAGATCTTGTATTAGCTATTGAACAATCTAATCTATTATATAATTATATAGTATATATTGTATATATATAAATATATATAGCTATATATTATATAGTATATATATATATACTATTATATAGTATATCAATATATTGATATTATCTGTATCAATAAACACAATAATTCTGTACTTATTGATACAGATATTACATGAAGAAGGATGTTCTGCTTAACTGGGGGTAAACCAGGTCAAACTACCTTCTTTGCAAAAATTGTGATTGTCTGATGGAGATGGGGATCATACTGTTTTTGAGGAATGCTGAGATCAGCTAACTCTTTGATCCCAAAGATAAACATTTTGAGGATCTGAAAAATAACATTTCCTGACAGAATCTAGCATTAGTGAGGATGTGGTAAGCAAAGTCTCTGATAAAGGAATCAGCACATGATAGCACTGATAACTTATCTAAAGCTGCTGAGTTGACACAGCAGCCTAGAAACTATGACTGACAGTCAATCACTTCATACCATACAGGCCCAGCTCCACCTTTGAACAGCCAGGACTTCTAACACATCCCTTCTAGGAGTGTGTATAGAGAGTCTGCTCTTGAGAGAAGATGCTCCTCAAGGTTACTTCTGGAGGCTGAGAGAATGATCTGTTGGTATGGCTGAGTAACACCAATCTCTAACTAATAATTATTTTGTTATTTTTAACACCATTGCTTCAATATAGCTTCAAAAATAAGCATATTACACTAGCAGCCATAACTACACTGTGTAGCAAATAATTCTGATTAAAAAATTTTAATATAATTATTATAAATTTAAGTAAAAATGTATTTTATTAATACACATATCTTTGTTTTGCCATCCTTAATCCTGTAGGTCAAGGTTATATAAAGGCTGAATTAAGACACAGACCATTGACCTAGTCTGGGACTCTCTAACCAGAGATGGAATAAAATGCCAGAATTGACTACAACATTCTCAGTAGTCCAGGAATAAAGCAGGGAAAAAAAATTATAGATTCATAAGATAATGCTTGCACACATGAAAAGTCTTCTAATACAAGTATCTACATAATAAAAGCACTATATTTCCTTGACTTATTGGCCTGTTTTGGAATGAAGTATTGCCCTTCAAAGAAGTAGCACAAGATGTTACAGTGAGCAGCAGGTGAGGCTGCCTATATGTGAGCCTCTTGGATACTCTGCTGCGTTCAAGGAACAAATTCCTGACGCTGCTGCTTCCAGTATCAACAGGTATGCTGGTTTGGGCTGGATAGAGTAAATTTTCTCCACCGTACCTGCTACGGGGCTATGCTTTTTTGTGGTGGAAAATGTTGATAACAGGGATGTTTTCATTACTGCTAAGCAGAGCTTACACAGCATCAAGGGCTTTTCTGCTCTTCACACCAGCAGCAAGGAGGCTGGGGATGCATAAGGGTTTAGGAGGGCACACAGCCAGGACAGCTGATCCCAACTGATCAGAGCGATATTTCATACTCAATACATAAAGCAGGGCAGAAGGGAAGAGTGATGGTGTTTGTCTTCCCAAGTAACTGCTGCATGTGATGGGGTCCTGCTCTGTTGCCTGCCCATGGGAAACAGGGATTGAATTCCTTTTTTGTTCATGCTTGTGTGGTGGCTTAGGAATGGTATTCTCCAGTTAGTGTTCCCACTAAAACCATGCACCACTGCCCACCCCTCACCTTAGAATGAGGTAGAGATAAGAACTGCAGGGACAAAAGGAGCTGTTCAAGGGTGAGATAAGCACAATTTACTACAAACAGCAATGAGATGAGAAAACGAACACTAGCAGCAACAATACTAATATCAAAAGCATACAAGAGAGAGGTAAGAATTCCACATGAAAATTCTCACTATGGAGCCCGATCCAAACGGGCTACTCCAAACCAGAAGGGAACCCCTTCGCCCATCCTCAGGAAGTGATGTGAATTTGTATGGAATTATATCATGTCCTAGTCGTGCCCTTTCCTCACTATGGCACAAATTAACCCTGGCCTCGCCAGAGCGAGGATAGCATGGCTTTTTCTCTCCCTATTAACCCTTGGTCTCACCCCACGAGCTCTCAGTCTGACTCTCTCATCATACACCAGAGTGGGGGAGTAAGAAAGGAGTGTTCAGCAGCTGCCTGGGTTTAAACCACAACACCAGGCGTGACTATTTCTTATTTTTACAGTAGGTGATTAGAGTCCAGCCTAGACAATCTGAAACATATTGAACTGAATCTTGGCATTTTCTGTAGTTCAGTCATAACCCCTGCCGCCAGCATATGCCACTAGAATGGGCTTCATCCAATAAACATTTATCTAAAATGCTCAGATGTGCCCATGACACTTCCTAAAAAAACATGGTTTTTTTTTATATTCAGTTCTTCAGAGAAATCTTGAAGTATGGGGGCTTTTTTCCAGTTCTTTTCCCACTAGTTCTCTCTCAATTAAATTGTTATTTCTGCTGAATTTCTTTTTATATTGTGGTAGTGAAGCAGTTGCTCTTTGTAGATTTTTCTAATAATTTTATCTGTTTGTTGCCAGAAATGCATCTTGAGAAAAAGCAGGAGAAAAAAATTACCCAGGAATGGGATTTTTATTTATTCTCTAATAAAGTAAGCAATAATAATTCTTTTTTTTACGTCAAAACCAAGTACACTTCTATAAGAAAATAACATTATGGTCAGATTTTTAGCTGGTCCTGCTCTAGGAGGACAAGGGTTAAAGGTTTTAAACTAGAAGAGGACAATTTCAGTATAACTATTAGGAAGATTTTTTTTTTTTTTTTTTTTTTTTAATAGTGAAGCTGGTTAAACACTGAAACAGATTATCCAGAGAAGTGGTAGATGCCTCACTGCTGCAAATACTCGTAGTCAGACTGGACAGGGCTCTGCGAAACCCCATCTAGTTAAAAAACATACCTCCTCAGGCCAAGGAGGTTGGACTAGATGATCTTAAAAGTCCCTTCCAACCAAAACTATTCTGTGGCTTGCAATATAGTGAATTTGAGCAGTTTCTCCATATTTCATCTCCACAGTTGTTCGCCTTCCCTTATGAAGTACATACTTACAAGCAATAATGTAATGATGAGCAGAAAGTGATACTATAATCCTCTGGAAAAAGTAGAGATACCTTTTTCCCTAAAACCAAAGCCTACTCTATTAAAGCTGCAAGGGTCCTGCAATTAATACGAAGCTAGCGTAACTCTTCAAATATACTCTGGAACAAGCCTGTTTGGTTGAACTCATTTGCCATACTGGGGCAGGTAACTACTTCTTTTCACATGCACCTCTGGCATGTGGATCCATCCCACACTTCCTAAGCATTCTGGAATTCATCATAAGTTTATTTACACAGTTACAACATGTATTCTCTCACAATTAGAAGAATATTTATTGAATACTAATCTATTACATAGATTGAAAATTTAGCTAAAGCAAAGCTAGATTATTTACTCAGGACAGCTTGAGAAATTTGTGACAGAGTTAGAAATTGAGTCGAGATGCTTAAACTGGGTTTTTAGCTAAAATACATGCAATAAATACTAATGATATATGCAAGACTACAAATGGTACAAGTTTTTCTGGACAAACTGTTTTGAAAAATTTGATGTTTGTGCATTTTCAATGATGAGACTGACCATCTCAAGAGAAGGGCAGAAAGTTGACATGACCATATGACAAACAAGAGCTGATTGCTTTCTCTTGTCTAAGGTTTTCCACAATGGACAACAATTCTAGAAGCATTACTAGGTCTTTCACTCTAGTCACCCTATAAAATGCTGTGATGACTTCAAATATTGTAGTTCTTGTTAAACTTTAAGGTGTACCTTAAAAAAAAAAAAAAAAAAAAAAAAAAGGTATCAGTGTAAATATTTGCATGCTTAAATCCTTTTCTCTTCATTTTTTCCACAACCCTAGGACATATTTCCAAGTTTTATTTTGGGGGAAAAGTCTCATATTTTCATCACATCAGAGAATGCAGACTTTCAGCACACAGTAGAATAAACCCTTAGAAAAGACTACCATGATTTATTACACAGAAATCATTATGGCAGTAAGAGACAAAAATATATTACAAGTTGAAGAAAACCAAAACAACACACCTATCCTTTCTAGAGCAGGAAGCTTGCTATTTCTGTGGGAAAAAATAAAAATAATAATAAAAAGAATAAAAATTAGGCAATGTTTTTGCCTCTACAGAGATTGTAAAATTCCAGACGCATTACAAAACATATGCAGACTGTATGCTCCTACCGTGGTTTTATATACATTTTTATCTTTGTGCCAGATTTAAAACCAAAGCTCTATACAGGGATTTAAAAACCTAGTTATATATAGTCTGCAAGAAAAGTTGGTTAAAATAAAAAATACTTCTGTATTAACAGCATACTCCCCAGAGCCCTGAATGTAACAAACCCGATCTGCTGCAACCACCTTTGAACCAGAATTATGGCCACTGCAATCTCAGTATCTCTTATAACACAAAGTATCAGGGAAAAACAGCAACTGTGGGAGAAGAACTCATTGCTCAAGAGTGAGAGGAGCCTTTGCAAGTTATAAACTAATCAGAATAATTCCCAGACAACATGCTGTGATATTTGCATTGTCAGCTGGTTATAATGATTTATTGGAAAAGTGGGACATGGACACAGCAGTACAATGGAATTGCACTATGATAACTGTAGTAATCTCATTACAGAGCTTTGCTTTTTCAACCAAAACTCTGCATGGCCATTGTTTTCTTTAAAGCACACAGGGCAAAAAGAGAGGGGAACCATCTCTTCCCCCGAAAAAAAACAAAAAACCAACCAACCAACCAAAAAAACCCCAGCAACAACAAAAAAAGGTGTTGAATCCATAGCTTTGAAACCTCTGCTTTGACTTTTCTTTTCCTATTTTTTAAAAAAGGAGTGTTTTAGCAAATCCACCATCTACTACTGTTCTAGAAGCAGTTCCGTTAATGAAATAAATAAAAAAAACACAATCAGTGTGTCAGAGTACTTCTTTTGACTTGACATGCATGATAACCATCTCATTGGGCTTGCATTAATGAAAAACATAATCTTTGAAAGGTTAACTTTATCTTGTTGTCACAATATAAAGGTGTCCTTCACAGATTTTCAGATAATCTGGTGACAGATATTCTTACACACAAAGATGGTTTACAAGTTTGGGGGTGGGGTTTTTTGTGTTTGTTTGTTTGTTTGTTTTTATTTTTAATAGGTTCTACCAAAAGAATTCTATAATAACCATTAGCAGCTGTAAGACTATAGTATTATATACACAAAGTACATTCTTATATTACAGTAGAAGAGTCATGACATAAGACTTGACACACACACAAAAAGAAAAAAATGTTTAAGAATAACAAAGCAGATGGAAAATACTTAGAAAATAATGTGAGAAATATATACATATATTTAACTCATTGGCATCATAACCAAGATGGAGTCCACCCTCAGCAATTTTATGCACAACACTAAACTGAGTGGTGCTGGTGCAGTGGACACACCTAAAGGATGGGATGTCATCCAGAAGGACCTGGACAAACTTGAGAAGTGGGCCCATGGGAACATCATGAACTTGGCTGTGCTAAATTTCAAGGTGCTGCACCTGGGTTGAGGGCGATCCACAGTATCAACAAAGTGGGAAGAACAGACCCAGATCAGCTCCAATGAAAAGGTCTTGGGGTGCTGGTGAATGAGAGGTGAATACATGACCTGGCAATATGCACTCACCAGACAGCCAAGTGTGTCCTGGGCTGCACCCAAAGCAGTGTGACCAGCAGAGTGAGGGAGAGGATTCTGCCCCTCTGCTCTGCTGAGATCCCACTCGCACAGGAAGGACATGGGACTGCTGGAGTGAGTCTAGTGGAGGGCTGTCAGATGGCTGTAGGACCTCTCCTAGGAAGAAAGACTGAGAAAACGGAGGTTTTTCAGCTTGGAGAAGAGGAAGTTTGGGGTGACGTTACCGTGGCCTTTCAGTATCTAAAAGGGCCTACAAAAACACAGGAGAGAGACTTTTTGCAATGACATAGAAAAAGGAATAATATTTTTAAACTGAGTGTAGGTTTATACTGGGTATTAAGTAGATATTCTTTACTGGTGGAGCAAAGGTGAGAATCCTCTTTCCTTTCCCTCTATAACAAACAAGGAGTTGATAGCACACATTGGTGCTTTGCCTATCCTAAGTCTGTCACTTAGTTACAAAAGGGAGAGACCACAGACTTAACCCCTCGTGTATTTCACTGTGTGGAGAAAGTCCCATAGCACTTCAGAGCCTTTTGTTTTAAAGGCATGTTCATTCACTGCAGCAGTAGATGAGTGTTTGGTGGGGAGTGTTGCTTTTCATTTTGAGACAGCCAGGCCAAGCATTTGGATCACTCCCTAGGAAAAAAACCAGCTTTCAGAAATAAGTATAAAGATTCTCTGAAAAGCAAAGTGCTTACAAAATGTACCTTAGAATAATCCTATACCTAACCACATCCACAGTCCCGTATGTTTCTGTGCATCAGCAGCAGAAAGCACCCACTCTCAATTCACTCAATTTGGGATGAACACTTAAAAAAAAAAAAAGACTTCTGAATACAGCAGACTCCAGATGTTTCAGATTGCTGTGTGGCACAGAATGAGGCTATTCAGTTTCACAGCATGAAAGTAAAATACAGTAAATTACCTAGCCAGGGCATCAAAGTGGCACAGATTACGGCTCTTCTTCTATAATCATCAGATGAATAAAGAGCATTTTCCACATTAAAACCTCTTACAAGGGACAACTATTATCCAACTCTTCATTTACTCATTAAGCTACATCTAGGTTTTTACTTCTCTAATTGCAATTTGATACAAGCTCTTTAGTCCTAAAGTGTTTTTTTTAAGAAAGAAAAGAGGTTTTATCACCTACAGAGTAAAAGCACCATTTTCATTGAAGAGACCTTGAATTTAAAGCTGCATAATTGCAATGTGAGTTGTTTTAAAAACAGACCAACAGTTCATAACAGAACCAAAACAACAACCTGACCAAAACAAACAAAGATTAAAAGAAACTCCCAAGGGGCAGAAGTGAGATCCAGAAACCCAAGTGCTCCTTTTTATTTGCATGCTGTCCTGTCCTCAACACAAGTGGTGAGGAAAGTAAAGAAAGCAAGTACAGAGTTCAACTGCTTCCTCCTTCACTACAGTAATAGTTCCCCAAATCATATAACCCAATATCTGAAAGGAAATGTTATCTTCCCTATCAAAAAAAAGCCCACATATTAAGACAGATGATTTGGTTTACCCAAAGCAAATGAGACTGGGAAGTGTACTTCCAAACCCTAAGGGGAAAGAAGGAGGAAGTGCTCCAGGCATTGGAATGAAGGCCTCTCTATTGTCCCTGGAAGGTATCCAGGTGGACCAGGTAGAATTGTGAGGAGAAATGAGAGGCAGGCCTGTTTTGGACTGACCTCAATCCCACACACATTCTGCACCAGGGACACTTGAGGATGAATTAAAGAGCTTGGTATGAAGCTCAGCCCAGGAAACAGTAGGGGAAGAAAAGTGTTGTTCTAAAGTCTATCTTTGTTTCTTACAACTCAGATCTATTTAAAATGCCAGTACAACTTCTCTCACAGTCAAATCTGTTTTGCCTGATAGTAACTCATACAGGATTCCTTCCTCTATTTAAACCCACATGGAAGGATCTCTCCTGTGGGAGAGTGAGAGACCAGCTGGGCAGGCATCTGGTGGCCAGCCAGTTATCTACCTACCACAGCAGAATATTCAGCCTCAGGTCTACGTTACAGTCCAAATTGCTTATTTTCTTTCCTCCAGAACCAGAGGACAGAATAAAGATATTCTGATTTATCATCAAGTCTTTCACATAGTTAAGAATCTTAAAATTCAAGACTTCTGGCCTATATACAGGTAAAAAACAATGAACCCCCTCCTATTTCTTTTGACTTCACAGCTAATGCCCTTTCTCACAAGTATCCAGATACTGCATATTAACATGGTGTTAATATGTTTAGTTCTATGTATGTAAATTAGATTAAATATGATTAGTACAAAATCAAGTATCATAAGCAAATCCATTAAGTTAAAAGGCCTTAATTTCCAGCAAAAGACCGTGCTGGAAATTGTACCACCTGATACAGGTGTGGTACTTTAACATAAGCAGCAGTGAAAACATATTTGTGATAGAGCAATGTGAATAACTTCAATTGAAACCAAGCTGAAATACTAACTCTACCAAAACACATCCTCCTTTTTTTTTCCTTTTAATAAAATAATTGCTTCAAGATTAATTTCTAAAAATTATTTTTCAAATAAAATTTTAATAAGGAACTAGTGTGAAAGTACTTGCTAGTCAATTTAAAATATTTTTTCTACTATGCACATGAATGAGGCTATATATGCATAAAGTTAAGTAAATCAGATCATCTGCATTGCTCCATGTGGACACAAGTGTGAAAATTTTGGTCTTGCAGTTAATTACCTTCTATTTCATCTTTATTTGACTGTATTCTCATTGCATTTAGTTTTCCAAATGGAAATGGAAACTCTAAATGCACTATTAGCTATAAAGTGCAGAGACCAGAAAAAGAGAGAAATTGCTCAAGCCAGTTATTGTCAAGGACTTTACTGGAGTGTGGGTTCACCATGTTTCTATAATTAAATGCTAAGCCTTCCATTGGACATGTAGATGCTGGACAATAAAGGCTCCTTTTCTGAAGTACCCCTTATGGATGCACATGTAAGTCTACAAATCACTAGTTTAAAACTAGTGACTTGACATCAGACAAATTTTATCCACAGAAGAAGATTGAAGACTGGGTGGTACTTGAGAAATGGTTGAGAACAAATTGCAACATCAAACAAAAGAATATTTTAAAAAGAGCTGAAACAGAAATCTGCAGAATATCCTTAGAGAAATATTTAAATTGCTGATGAATAGTGAAGAAAATAATTCACTACCTGTTTTTAAATAATGCTGCTAAAAAAGAATCTAAAATTTACAGCCTGGTGAGATTTGTCCCATTACTGAATAAACTGATAGAGAATCTAATTAAAGATAGGATGGCAGAACAGTTGGATAAATATAACTTGATAGACTCAAGTCAGCATGGCTCCAGTAAGGGAAAAAAGGGTAGAGGAAAAATAAATCTCACTCTTTAACCCAGTAGAGGTACTTTTTTGCAAGCACACACAAATGTGGGGGGGCGGGGGGGGGGGCGGGCAGGGAGCAGAGGGAAGGAAAGGGAGTAGATTAAGATGGGCTTAATTAACTTCAGTTTTCAAAAATAATATAATTAGGTGTTTCCTAAAGGAGTATTAATTTCTTTGTAATTACACATAAGGATATCAATTATTTAGTGTTATGTCACCAGCTGTGTACTAGGTAGTTTTCTAAGGGGCAAATATCTTGATTTAGAAACTAATTAAGCAATCGGAAATAAAGTTTAAAAGTTATTCCTCAAAACAACCATAGCTATTTTTAAATTAAAAAAAAATCTCAAGGGTCTGTGCAGTCAATGATTTGGAAACAGAAATAGCTCGCAAGTGGAAGACATTTCCCCAGTGACACCACACTGATTCTGTTACAAAACAAGCAAGATGATAGCACATAAAATGTAACTTGAATATTACAACGTGTGAAGGTGCTCCCAGTGTACAGAGGAGAAGAAACCTCAGGAATCATTCTTGAATTTCTTAGCGATCTTTTTTTTCTTTTTGTTAATATGAATCTTGGACTTCACCATAGAAATGTTGATGAGTTTGGTTATCAGATATTAGGAATGCAAATGGAATGCTTGAGTACTTATGGCACAGGAAATTATAAGCAAAAATGTCTAAACAATGGTCTGATATCTTCAAAATCATAAATGAAATGAATTGAAAGACGACCACTCCTATTGAATATTTAGAAACTAGGCATTCAGAGAAATGAAAGTTTAGCAGGCTCCATCTTGATATTTCTTCTGTTCACAGATACTCCTATGAAGCAGGAACAAAAGTATTTTTTTCTAAAACTTATAGAGAGATTGGTGAGAGAAAACAAAGGAGAAGAAAAGACTAAAAAAATCTGGAGATGTTGCTACTGTCAACCAAATAGTCTGGGTATCAGAGTAATTTCTCCCCTCTACATCCACCAAGGGAAGCAGGAAAGCAGCAGAATTATTAGCTTCTGGGGATAGTGAGGAAGCAGGAAAGGTAATTCTTCAAAGTGTCAAATCACAAGACTAATCAAATTTGGAGAAATCACCAGCCAACAAGTAGAAACTTCAGGTAATGTTGGGCAGCATATTCTTCCAGAGAGAGGATCAGAGGGGAGCCATAAACTCATTTCACAAGTAGGAATTCTCTGTGTCTCCTGCCAAACAGAGCAGCAGCAAACAGTGCAGAGCAGCCCTGAGGGTCAGGCTTGGCTCTAGTACCTGCTGCTTCTCAGGAACTGGCACCTTTGCAGTGCTCCTGGACACACACATTTTGCACAGCACTCACTGGGACGTTGCTCTCCTTTCAGAGCTCAGCAGGATCCTTTTTCACAATTCATGAATTGTCACTCACAAAGACCACAACAAGTTAGAGGATCTCTTCCTCGAATCTCTTCCCTGCTCTGGCCCAGAGCGTCACAGGGGTCTCAAGCAAGAGGAAGGCAAGGTGGAATCTGTTCCTGTTCTTAGGTCCCTGAGGCTTCATCTCCCTGGATATCTTTGGGTAGAAAGCATGGCAAAATGATCCCCACAGTTTAATTGAATTTTGTATGATAAATGCACGTTTCTGTTTGTTCTATACCTCCTGGTTTATTTTTCTTTGTATGTCACTCATTCTTGCAACATGAGAAATGAAGAATGAGTATAGAATGATTAATTCATGGTCATTCATAATTTTATAAGCCATTAGCCAATTTGTTTCTTCCTCAAGTTAAAGATTTAGTTACTTAATCTTTCCTTATATTGAAGTCATTAAAAAAAAATTATTATCCTGGCTGTTGTTATCAATAGATAGAGGATAAAGTATTGAGCTTTAATGGTAAACATCAACTTCTTATCTCTTTTGTTCATTGGAGGGAGAAAAGTAGATATAACTCCAGTTAGACAAAATCAGACATTCGCAATCAAACGCTTAGCTCAAATTAGCTAACATGTGTTCATAGCAAATTATTTTGCCATACAGATATTTTCTTGGAAACAAAATATTCTGTTGTTTCAAAAACTCTCAGAAGAGAGATCCCTTTAAAGGGTCACAGTAATATTTTTTTTAAACAGATGAGAATATTGTATTTCCCAAAACCTAATTTTTAAACATAACACTGTGTAAACCCCCTTGAACTATACCAATCAACTATTCACACATAAACAGTATAACTTCAAACAACCTAGAGCTTATCAAGTAACTTCCAAATGGAAGCTCCAATTAGAAATAAAATGTATGAAGAGACTAATGAAAGATGAGCTGAATTGATGTACACCACAAGAAACCTCAGCTGAGCTAAAACCATCTACTGTAAGAGTAGTCAGCTCTCATATCTCTGACTCTTTTCTCAATTTCACATAAAAAAATAAAGTTTACTTCAGTAAACTTAGTATGCAACTAGATTTTTCTTTTTCTAAAAAAAATGACACTGATTTGTCTGTCTGGGAAATATTATGTATAATTTAGTAATATTTGTATATTTTTATAAACCAGTGAACTGATTTAATTTTAATGATTCAAAGCTTCTGCAGTATCAGACAATAACACACTCCTAACCACCACCAAACTATGTTGTTTTCTTAATATTGAAATTTGAATTTTTTTTTAACAGAGTATTTAATCCTACATTTCCAAAGGCCTGTTATTCTACCCTGTTTCTATACAACATTATGTGACTGAGGTTAGGTGCCTTCATGTCCTCAGAGCATAAAAGCCCAATAAACATTTACTACAGAGGACAAACTGGGAAGATGACTAAAGAGAGAAGCACATGTTAGAAGTTTACAAAACCCTATGTGAGGTAACTAGACAGAGGAACTAAAAAGGACAAGCCTGAAAGCCTCCAGCAGTTACTAAAGGCACCCAAGAACAATGCCTTAGGATCTCCCAGTGGTAGAAGAAGTGGTATTCAACTCTCTTTCCTGTCTACCTTCAAAATATGAAGTTGTTTCAGCTTTTAAATTTAAATTTTTATTACTTCTTAATAATTTTTTTTTGGAAAAAAAAGTAAGTCTTTATAAGGAGAGTGAAGTCTAATCCCCATCCTCAGAACAAATCCATAATATGACAGACAAAAGCAAGATGGATAGGTCAGAGCCTTCTCTTAGGCTGCACATCCTAGCTTGATAGAAGTGTGGAGAATAACTGTAGTTAACATGACACAGTCATTGCTCAGTTAGCCTCAAAGGTTTCTACAGGGTTGGCAGCTTCACCCAAACTGCTGATTGAATAAAACTAGAGACAACTGTTTTCTTACATCTCACATTCCTGTACTTAGCCTCCTCTCATCCTGAGTGGAGTAAATAAGCATATTAAAAATAAAATAAAATAAAATAAAAAGAATCAGTATTACTTAAGCACTTTCAATACATTCTAGGCACTCTTCAAAATTGTTCATATTCATGTTAATGGATCATGAGCTCTATAAAATTTGTTTGATGCAGTACTTATCACTTATATATGCAACCAGTTAAAGCCCACATTGAATAGAAGGAAAATTCAAGTGTTTTTAATGGGGCTTCAGAATCTGTAGAAAGGATGTCTGCTGTACTCCCTGAAGTGGAATACAGAAGACTGAATGCAGTCATTCAGCAGCAACAATAATGAAAGGCCTGTAGCTGTAGCAGCATCATATTCTGATTATGCAACATCACACAGTACAACAATACAACAAACAACAATAATTAAGGATGCAGCTGAACTAACTAGATGCTAGGACAGTGAAAATATATAAGCATCAGCATGATCTAAAAATCTCTTATTTTGGAAGTGCTACAAATTATCACAGCATGCTATAAACCAAAACCATCCAAAGAATTTGATTACAGGTGAAATATGGAAAAAAACCCCACAACCAAACTGCTCCTCCATCCCTTGCATTTCTCTAGAATATATTAACTGAAAAAACTGAAATTATTTAAAACTCTTAAGCACTACTTTAGCAACTGAGACTAACTTCTAAGGCTGTGGTGTTATACAAAAGCTGAGACAGAGGAGAAAAGATTTGAACTCCTGAATTCCTTAGAAATATAAGCCAAACACTGTGCATTTTAGCTCTGACAAGAAATTATGTATTGTCTAAACTTTAATATCACAGGAAGCTGTAAGTGCAGCAGATTAATGTTGGAGCATGTATTGGAATTGCACTACAAGATGCATAGGAGAAGCCCTTAATGGCTCTCCCTCTGAAAGAGTCAGGTCTTGAACATAAAAGTCAGTCAGCAGGAAATGCCACAAAGCCCATGGAAAATGAAGATTGATAGATGTTGTCTAAAATGTAGGTTAGCCTGCTAGGTGACCAGATTAATCAATAATTAATGACTCACTACATGTGTCTGTTTCCCTCTGCATTCAAAAATGTTTGGAATTATTACTTGCTCCTTTTGAAAGCAGTATTTCTAGGTTCGACAAAACACAAAGCTTGTACTTATTCCCTGGACTTTTTTCTTATACATAGAAACAATGATTATGTTTGTTAATAAGTTGAAAATTTAGGATATCTAATGAAATTATGTCTCTTATCCTTCCTAATTACTCCTTTATGATTATTCTTTTACAGGTACTAATCAACAGGATGACATCCAGCAAAGCTTTAACAAACACTTATCTGTTTATGAACAATTCTAAAGCATGGTTCTTATCACATGCTAATTTAGCTGTCTGTATCAAAGCTCAGCTGACTGTATAATTGGATCAGACACTCCAAGGATAAACGTAAATTGAGTTACAAAACTAAGATGTAGCATAAGAGCTTAAAAATTGTTTGGCACAAAGAAATTCTTATACTGCTATACTGCTAATTATCCATCATTACCTAGAAAATGTTACTTCTGGAAAAGATGAAGAAAAAAAAGACAGATGAGGCATAAAATGTAGGAAAAAAACCCACAACAATGGGGAAAAAAATCACATTTGATAATATCTACCTAAACAATTTGGAAGCAAAGAAAGCAATCATTTCAGATCATTTTTAGTAGTTAAACCATCATTTTGCTCTCAGGGGTTTCTCTGTTGACAAGCAACAGACCAAGCAGGCACCTTTCTGATCCTGTTCCATAAAGTTGTCATCCAGGTCTTTTAAGAATCTTCTGGCCTGGGTTGAAGCAGCTCTGTGATGCTCCCAGTTGATTTCTGGTAAGTTGAAGTCCCCCATAAAGGCAAAGGCAATTGCCTTGGAAGCATCCCTTAGTTCCTCATAGGGTAATTCATCAGTGTCATTGTTCCAGCTGGGAATTCTTTAGCAGACTCCCACAAAGACATCCACATTATTCTTTTGTCCTGTGATTCTTACCTAGAGGCTCTCAACTGTGCCAGTGCCAACTGTGAGCTCCCTATACTCTAAACCCTTCTGTTATGTACAGTGCCACCTCTCTGCCTCTTCTACCCTGACCATTTCTCCTAAAGAGCCTGTAACCATCCAACAGGGCATTCCAGTCACTGGACTCACCCCCACAGGTTTCACTTATGTCAATGATATAAAATCTTGGGCTGGCCAAAGCCTCAATCTTCTTCTTGCTGTGTGCATTAGTATATAAACATTTCAGTTGTGGTACCCTGTTTGTAGCCAACAACTCCTGAAACATATTGAGGGATCTCATTGGCACTCATTTTCTCAAGTTTTGGCACACCATCCCATTGCTCATCACTGGCAACCTTGGTTTGTCCTTTCTCCCATTCCAAGCTAGTTTAAAGGTCTATCAGTGAACTCTGCTACTCCTGTGCTAGAACTCTTTTTACCTTCTGAGGAGGGCATATCTGGTCAGGTGCGAGTAGAACAGGTGTTGAATAGAAAATTCTGTGGTTAGGAAACAAAACATTTTTGTTGATACCAACCTTGTAGCCACACGTTGACTCAGTGGACCAGCCTATTCCTATTATTTGTTGTTACTGAAAGGATTGAGGAAATCAAAACCCATGCTCTTGATAACTCTACCACTTCTCCCAGCACTTGAAGTCTCTTTTGATTGCCCTTTGACTTTGTTCTTTCAACGCTGTGGTTTGAACAGACAATGACAGTAATCAGAGGGCCTTACTAGAGATTGGAGAGTTTTTCAGTGATGTCCCTTATCTGAGCCCCTGGGAGACAGCAGACTTCCCTGTGAGTTGGGTCTAGTCTCCACATCAGGCCCTCCATTCCCCTTATTACAGCTACCCTTCTTCCTCATGTAGCAAGAGCTTCTTACACTTCAGAATTAGGCTGTCATTAATTAATTGTATTTAACATACTTAAATATAAATGCAAATTAATTGTATTTAGCACACTTAAAGAGAGGGTCCATTCTCTTCTAGTAACAATCCAGATTGCTATTGTTTGGTAAAATTCCTAGGAAGAGAAAGTAGATTATGTTCTGTCCATAACTGTACAACTTGAATTAACAACTAAAGTAACAAATTAGTTAACAAGAGTTGCACATGACAACTGTATTTATGAATTCAGCAATTTGAGCAATAAGAGAAGCAATAAAAATGGAGAAAATAGTTACAGGGCTGCATTTTTGTTCATCAGTTGAAATTAAATACTTAAATTTACAATACAGCACATCTATATTTCATTTATATTACAACATTGAATATTATTTAACACAAAGAAGAGCAAAATCAAAATCTCAAAATATTACTAGG
This sequence comes from Sylvia atricapilla, assembly GCF_009819655.1. Lineage (NCBI taxonomy): Eukaryota > Metazoa > Chordata > Aves > Passeriformes > Sylviidae > Sylvia > Sylvia atricapilla. The sequence continues at coordinate 75,331,681 of NC_089140.1, read as the reverse complement.
TTGGGTATATATGTTGTACTGGGGGCACAAAGACACATAAGAAAAAACAAACATGAAATAACTTAAAAGAACCCGTAATGCATTTCTCACTCAGCATGTCATAATTTTAGAAAACCAGTTTCTCTTTGTGAGAGACAGTGAAGTCTGAAACCAGACATACAACAGAAGCCTGAGTTTTCAGAAGGGACTGATTTTTTTTTCCAGAGTATCCACTAGGCTAATATAAAAGCATTTCCCAGAACTAAGCCGAAAAAAATCTCAAGAAATTAAGTGAATACTTGATGAATGTAAGAAGCTATTCACAGATATATTAACAGATACATACATATGCTTGCTCTTCAAAATATCATCCTATTAATACTGCCAAACTACTAATGTCATGCAGTCTTTCTTTTTTTTAAATAAAGCTTTAGTCAACAAGCTACTTCAGCATATGTTTACTTCTGAGATCAATAAAATTTAATCAAAAACTTAAAAATCTGCTAGAATTATCATTCATGACAGGAAATTCATACAGGCTCTTTAGAAATACAGATATCTGAGTCCTTCCTTTACATCTTAGGGGTTTGATGATTATTTCATTGAAATAAAAGTCCAGGGGTTGTTTGCTTTTTGGTTTGGGCTTTGTTTTGTTGCTGTTGCTCTTTAACAGAGACTTTTCCAAAACATCAAACAACTAATGCACTAAACAGTAACATCCTTTAGGACTGATGTTTTGTGTGATGTTTGGTCTATGTGGAAAAAATAAAAGACAGAACACATCTGCAGTCCATACTGCAACATTCAATAGTGCTAATACTAAAAAATAAGCCTTTGAAATAGCATATCCATGGAAAAATGTAGTAATTATCAGAGGCCCAACACATATAACATTTTCTCTTATATTTCTTTTATAATTATTTTTAAATCTGCAATAATTACATAAAAGCAGAGAAGAGAACTTGTGAGTAGTAGGAAAAAAAACCTAAATAGAATTAATGCCACAAACACAACAACCAGCTCCTATGAACTAACCACAGGGCTTTGTAAATATTCTTTGCTCTTGTACTTCAACCAAAATCTTGAAGAACGAAATTTTCAAGGAAGTCCTTTTTATGCTCCCCAGAAGCATACCAAACAAAACCAACATCCATCATGCTGCTCAGTAATACCATTTTGGTTGTTCCAAGTTAGTGCTCTAGTAAGAAGCTCTTCAACAAAACCTCAGTCACATAGAAACCAAGCAGTCCCAAAATCCCCTACCAGCCCAACTGCTCTGCAGCACAAGACTTTAGAAACAACTGCACAGAACATGCTTCAAACACAACTTGCCCTAACACTGTTCAGCAACACATAGAACATCCCAGGAGCACCCATAAATATCCCCACCCCATTTAAACCAGCCCAAACCAGCTGCCTGTCCCTTCCTCATGCAGCAGTGCCTCTCACATTGCTCCCAGGTATTTCACAGGTAAATGAAAAGACAAAAGATAATTGCTTTCCTTTTATCTATCACATAAGGTGTCCTGCTTTAATTCACTAGACTCAGCACTAAAATTTTCAGCTATGCTTACTCTACCTAGTTTTCAGTAAAAAGAGGGTATTCAAGAAGGAGTTTCACTTTAAATCATCCCTGGGAGTGTAAGAGTATTCCTTTATTCTCTGTGACGCTGTCTACTTATAAGAATGTTAGTTAAGATTTAAAACTCAGAGACAATTTTGTTGGAAAGTAAAAATAAGCATTTTTGGAGACAGGAGATGAAGCAACATTAAGAACAAAAACTTGTTTAAAAGGAAATATTAAGTTGCCTTGATTAGACTGGAGATTATACTAAGATTATACTGACTTTTGATGAACTCAAAATCAGAATTTATTTTGACTGCATAAAGGAAAAAAAAGACTTTTGTGGTAACGTGGAAGTTAGGTATAGAGGGTATGAAAATATAGTTTAAATACTTAGATAAAAGGATGTAAAAATATCAAAATGACCCAATGGAAAAAAGAATAGATTTAGCTTAAATAAGCATAATGGAACGTCACTTTTTGTGTATGAATGCACTTATAATATGCAACAAAATGCAATATTACATGCTTACCATGGGTTATAGCTATGCTACATGTAAAATGAATACATTGAGTAAAATGGGATAACAGAAGTATGAAATACAGTGTTTCATTCAAGATCACTGTGCATCTTGCCACAAGCATTGTTTCTGATTTGAGGATATAATACCTTCCATGGTTAAAATAGGTTTTGATTATTTGATTCTTCTCACAAGGACAGTTACCTTATTAAAACCTTAGTGTGTGTGTCTGTGTAGAAAGATAAATATTTTAAACACTGTAATTAATTACAGTGAAGATATATCAAGTCTGCTTCACTTAAATTACTCCACTATAATATTTCTAACTTTATTTGTGGCTATTAAGGGGATACACCAAGAGTATAAATCAAGAAACAAAGAGTTTGCTTGTGTGCTGTTTGTGTTTTTTTCGTGTGTTTGATTGTTTTTTGTTTTGGTCTGGTTTTAAATTTTCTTATTTTTTTTTCTTTTCTCTTTTCTGGGATAGAGCTAATTTTCTTCTAAGTACCTAGAACAGGGCTATGTAACAGTGTTGATAAGAGAGGGATCATTTTCTTATTGCTGAGCAGGGCTTGCACAGAATCAACCCCTTTTCTGTTCTTCACAGCACCCCACCAGCAAGAAGGCCAGGGGTGCATGAAAAGTTCTGAGGGGACACAGCTGGGACAACCGACCCCAAGTGACCACAAGAATATTCCATACCTTATGTCATGTGCAGCATATAAAGTGAGGGGGGAAAGGAGGAAGAGGGGGGACATTTGGAGTGTTGGTGTTTATATTTCCAAGTCACTGTTACCCATGAAGGAGCCTTGCTCTTCTCACAATGGCTGAATACCTGCCTGCCCATGGGAAGCAGTGAATTAATTCCTGGTTTTGTTTTGCTTGTGTGTGCAGCTTTTGCTTTGTTTTGAACTGTCTTTACCTCAGCCCAGGAACTCTCCCACTTTTACTCCCCTGATTCTCTCCCTCATCCCACTGAGGGGAGAGAGCAAATGTCTGTGTGCAGTTTAGTTGACAGCTGGCATTAAACCATGACAATTCAGAACTTACGGTAGAATTCTTGACAGTTTGGGTTTCCACTCTCATATCAACAAAAAATATAGTTATTTTCTAAAGAACAATATACTTATTACGGATAATCCTAATCTATGCCAATTAAGGCATTTTTAGCATTTGGCTATTTAGTCCGTGCACATTTTATGGCCCTGCTAACTCCCAGGAGGCTGAGAGTTTTTGCTGTTTAAGTGTTTCTACTTCCTCTAGAAGCACCTTAGGGTATTAAATTGTCCCATATTGTAGGACATCTGATTCTTAAGTATGTTGGCACTGTAAGCAGCCCAATGTTGGTGTCCCAATAAATGATATCTTTTTCAAGGTGATGTCTTTCCAGATACAGAAGATACATCAGCTCTTTTTCAAACAGCTGAAAATACCCTCTGTCTATACTCTATCTTCATGAGGGCTTTTACAGTATAGTTGTGATTTTCACATCTTATGTTCATGCAGATACTCACTTCTGATTATCATCTCTCTGCTCTGATGCAAAGGAAAACCAAATAATTTTGGCCGCCCAAGAAACAAATTTGATCAAATAGATTGATTAGGTAATTGAAAGTCTGTAGAACATCTTGCCCCTGGGTCTCAAAATTTACAGCCCATAGGTCAGTCTCCCGCAATAGGAGGTAAACAGCATTTTACTCTAACAATCATAAGGGAGTAGAGAGGCTGTTTGGGGCTCTTGTCCACTTTGTGCACATTAGGTTCTAAGTCATCGTTAAGGCCCTGAGCACTTGCACAGTTTGGGTGATAAATTCCACAAACATGACAAAGAGTTTTATCTGACTTCTCCATGACTAAGAGGCCCACCAGTAATTTACCAAGGAAAATATTTTGTTCTACTTGAACTTAAAAAATAAAAGAAAAGAAAACAACAACAACAACAAAAGTATAATCAATTTAGACTCATTGTACCTTAAAAATGGGTGTCATCATCTTCTCTGGTGTGTAACATAAATGAAAGAATGTCACAACTAATATAGTAAGAAAATGCAACAAAAGAATTTTAGAAAGTGTCATAATTTGCAAAGAGAGGGCCATATCAAAGTCAGTGTGACAGAAACTAAATAGCTCTAAGCCTAGTCAATTTTTTCTTGCTGTTGACATTGATTAATTGTTTACCTGGTGTCATGGTGGTTGAAACTTGTATTAGGATGCTTAGTATTAATTAAAATTTTTAAAGATCTCTCTGCTTCACATGCTTGTGTCTCTCTTGGGGCCCATAAATAGCTGTTTTCCCTTTTCAGGGGAGAAAATGATGGAATTAATGAAAATTTCCAATGTCTGTCACAGTTCAGGCAGCAAGTTTATTCTCAACACCTTGAAGAGAAATCAGTGTCTTTGGTGTACTTCTGAAAGTTTAAAAGGATGAAAAAGGCTGGAACATTCCAGAAGATGGTTTTCACCTTAGGACAGAGATGAATTCAAACCACAGGGCTAGTAAACATGAAAAGTTTAAAAAGTATCTGTCTAAAATAAATAAATTAAATAAACCAATGTCTGTGTGAACCCAGTTATTTTTATAATAGAGAAAATCTTGAAGCAATTTTGTTTTTAAAATTTATAACATTAATTTCGATTTCTAACTATTTTTATTCTTCGGAAGTGTTTTCTCAAAGTGTTTTGAAACATTGTGCTTGTGATAGTAAAGTAGGACTTTCTGTACCTTGAAGTTGCAGCTCCTGATCCTGGAACTTGAGGTAGTCAGTTGAAAGTAGATCAATATTTTAGGACTTATTTTCATGTTTATACCTGTCTCATAAGCAGATTGCATTAGAATCATCCAATGTTCTTAAGGGTTTTAGTGCAAAAATGAAAAAGAAACTTCAACCTGGAAATTTGAAAAATCATCTGATTTTTAAGTTAAAATAGTAATAAAAAATACATCACTCTTTGGTTTTCAGTAGATGAAAAGTGAGTTTCAAAGATGGTTTTATCTTCTTTTTTAGTAAGCTTTGTAAGCTTCACCTTATTTCATATTTTTACCAGTGATCTTTAATCTGGAAAAAATAACTATGAGAATGTAAAAGTATGGGAGTTATTTTTGCAGTTTCACCTGCAACTTATAGAATGTATTCTCTAGCAAAATGAAAATTGAAATTGATTTCTAGAAAAAACTAGAGATCTACAAAATTACAAGAAAACACTACTACTACAAAAAAAATCTAAAATCTACTACTACAAAAAACTTCAGAAATCTACAGAAACAAATGGGCCTGTAGATGAAATGCTGAAAAATGTGGCTACATAATGTTAAGATGGGAAACTAATTAGTAGAATCTATAGGAGACAGAGAAAAGTATGGAGGATGTTTGAAGAAAAGAGTTCTTTGGTGTTTCATGCACCTGGAATTATCTTTTAGTTTGCGCTGTTAAACTGAGGAGACCAGAATTCTCTGTCTTTATTTTGAGGACAGAATAGAAAGTGAGCACAAGAGTTTTCACACTCAGTTTTCTCTGTTTGTCTTTATTGCAAGTGTGCAATAGGCTATAAAGCTCAACTTTGTAATCTCCAAAATAGTTGGCTGAGGTAGCAAGTCTGATGAGTGTACCGCAAGAAAAGATCAATAGCTTTGGAATCAAGACTCAGAGTCCTAGGAGCTGTAATTGATTTTTTAAACTTTTTACCACTCCCCTGAACAGAATTGTATAGATTCTTGAAAACAAATTCTATTTGTGATAGGGAATTGAGATTCAATGTTAAGATGTATTAAATTTCAGGGATAGCAAAAATCGCCTTTTCTCACACACACTTTTTGTAGCTAAAATGAAATGGAAGCCCACAAAACAATTCTTTGATACCAAAAAGGGTTTTTTCTCTAATCTTTGAAGGTGAGAGGAGTAGGGAAGGTTTCTTTTATCCCTCTTTTCCTTTCTCTTTTTTCTTCCTTTCCTGATTTAGTTATGGACAGGAGAAAAGAGGAAGGCCATAAAAAGACACAATTTTCAAAATAATACTTAGAATATTTTAAGAACATGTATAGTCACTTGTTTCCAATACTTTCTTTTACATGAAATTCTTCTCAGACTATGGTCTATCATCCTGTTCTAGCTGCAAGAGACTCAGTAAAGAAGTTACCATGACTCATCTGCACTCGAGTAATTATGACTAATTTTCATGAAAAGTACTCTGTGCATTGATTCAACATAACAAATACTCATGTAAACAGTACCTAAGTTCAATTAACAAAATTTGGGTAGAAAAATACTACTAATAAACCTACTAATAAAAGAAATAAAATACTACTAATAACCTACTAATAAAAGAAATAAAATGTAGTTTTCCTGAAGTTACAGAGTAAAATACTTGCAATCTATTAGTCTATATGAATTCCAAGTTTCACACTTTGCAGTACTGATGATTCTGCTAAAAAATCTATGTATGCTATATATTATGCACTTCTGAGTACAGCTATGTGATGCACTTACATTTATAACAATATACATGTCTGTGATTGTACAGGTTTGTAATTTTACATTGAAATGTAGTGAGGCTTAAAAAGGAGTTAAATAGAATTCTCTATACAAGTATTTGAAGTGATATGTTATTCAGGATTTGGTTGCTATCCACTATTACAGGAGAAGAAGTAAAGCTTATCATAATTTTGTGCTCTCCTTTTGTAACCAAATGAATAAGCTACAAATCTGTATTTATCTTGATCTAATGAGGCAAACTCATAGCTACATAAAAAATCAGCAGTGATGGATTCATTCTGGATGACACAGGTGAAGAAATATATCAAAGTACTACATAAGTACTAGATTTTAAGAAATATTTTCTATGTCTATCTCTATTTTCGATTCATAAAATGTTCTGTTTATTCGACTATTTCAGCTATTCACAGAAGCTCTATTTATGTGCAATCACCCTTGTTTCTACATAAGGCAGTATGATAAATATGAATTCAGTTTTGATAATTTAAGTCAAAGTCTCCATATTAGTCTTACATAAATATTTTAAAGTTGAAAGATTTTTCCTAATGTAAAATGGCTATTAAACTATATAATAATTAATGTGAGTGTAAGCAGTTCAAAGAGTAATTCTGATTTGATCACATACCCAAAGAAAACAGCAGGTCTTGAAATGCTAGGATAGTCTCTTCCAGTTCATTGCCTAGTTTAAAAGTGTGAGAGCACACAAAGGAAACTGAATGCTCAATTATTTTTAAGTCTCAGAAATCTCTGTTTCAGTGGAAGTGATAAGATTATTTCTTTTCTAAATGAAATAACTCAATTTTGTAATGCAAACTGCAGAACTTAAGCGATCTGGACCCAAAATCTTCTCAACATTGTATTTTTAATTCTGTTATATAGCTTAAATCCAGACACCACAGCTTGTATTCATTCTGTATTTGCCAAACATGGCTTTAAATGTTTTCAAAGTGGGAAAAAAAAAAAAAAGCCAACCCAAAAAAAGCCCCACACACACACAACCCCCCCAAAAAACAAAACCCAAAACAAACAAACAAACAAAATCCCCCAAAACCTTAAAGTGTATACATTCTTAAGAGATACAAATCAAATTAGAAACCTATCAAATTAAAAGATATTAATCTCTTTACTGTTATAATGGAGACACAAAGAATTCCATAAATCAAGGTTTAAGTGGAAACGAAGAATAATTCTCAGAATATGCGATCAGATTTAGCTAATATTATAAAAAAATGAAAGTTAATACAATAGACAGAAAGAGAGAAGAAGCTCCTGAACTCACTAACCCTCAAGGAATCAGATTTACCTTCAAAATCAGCTTGTCTACAGTAAAAAATAAGCCTGAATTAAACAGGGTTTGGACAAGTATCCTTACAGGTATCTTTTGTTACATTACAACCTGATTTTGTTTTTGTTAATTTAATTTCTCATTCACAAATACAGTCAGATAAATAAGAATGATCAGTCTTGTAGAATGAGAGTAGGGGAACACGTCTATCATGGCTTTTTCTCTGCTGTTCTAGAAAGTCTAGAAACATATTTTGGGCCACAATTTTTGCTAGTCTTCTCACATTCAGAGAAGCAGATTTATTCCTCTGCCGAGACAGCAAATGTGACTCATGTTACTAAAGACTGTCTCTATTGCCATTTCTGGTCCCATCTAAGGCAAAGGTGGCAGTCATGGAATGACGAGTTGAGGTTATGTAACTGGATTCTGTAATATTTACTCTAATGAGGTTTACTCCATCCCAGGACCCAGAAACTTTTTTTTTTTTTTTTCAGATTGTGAAAAAGAACTGAATACATGATTAAAAAGGCAAGATAGGACACAATACTTGCAAGTAAAGGTACAGTAGTACATATCTAATACCTAAATATCTTAATCCTCATGTTATAAACGTTGTTGCCCCTCTTTCCATGCAATCTACCATCTTTGTTTTTCCCATTTGTCCTTTCTCCCCCAGACTTCATAATCAAACAAGCACAGAGTACAGAAAATTAATACACTGCACCAGGGCATTCCTGGAACACCTCTGTAGTTATCAGATATTGAGGGTTTTTTTTTGTTTCTAGAAACTAATTTTAGAAAGTAGCATTGATCAGAGCTGCATTGAATATTTTAAAGTCATCATGGGGAGGAAATAGTTCATTTTATTTCCTTAGAATGCCAACATGTGGACTTAAATCATCTTTAAGCAAAGATTAGTCACTTGAAAAAGTTTTTAAGTGTTGAATATCTGCAGAGACATACAAGAAATTAAAAAAACAAAACAAACAAAAACAAACAAACAGAAAACCCCACAAACACACCTGCCCCCCAAAACAAAAACAAAACCCACCAAAACTACCACAATTTTTTTTTTTTTTTTGCTGTTACTGATTCTCAAGAAAAACTCCATGGTGCTGTGTGCAAATTAATTAAATCCTTTCATACCCAGGTTTAAGGATATACACAGAAGTCCAAATCATGAGCTATGGTAAACTCCATCAAAATCAACATGCTGTGCTTAAGCTAAATACTCCAGGCCCAGCACACCTTTCTTTCTTCTTGCTTCATATATACCCTAAACCAGATGTCAGCATGTTCCAGAAACGACTATTGAAAAGAAGGCTGGAGTTTGCATAATCAGGCCTTTTTTACCGGTAAAATGCAGTTCCTTGCTTGCTCACTGCAGGGTAGTTTTACCAAATAGAATAATAGGGGTTTTCCACAAAGCTCAAGCTAGAAAATTTCTGTGGATTTTTTGTTTCAATTTGGAGATGCTAATTAATTTTTTATTGTCTTTTTTTTTTCTTTCTTTCGTTTTAATTCCATGTAGATTTGTCTTGCTGATTACATGATCTATTGTTCTATGAAGTATGGTGAGATTGCCATCCCTTAAACAGACAGCACTTATTGGAAATTAAACCTCTACTAATGTATTATAATTATTACTTCAGAGTAATTTGCTGCTCCAGCAGGGAGTCAGAGCTAATCTGATGGTAACATTTCTTCTGTGGAGCTGTTAATATTTTCTCTATACTGAAAATCCACGTAATGGATCTAGCCTGAGGCTGATTAATGATCTTGGTGCTGGAACAGTGATTTGTAGCTAAATCACTGAAAGAGATTCAGTGTTACTTCAGTCAATACTGTTAAATAAGTGTAAACAGTGACTTTGGTTAGTGCAAATATAATCCAGTATGGTGAGGAGAGGCAGTAAACTGAAATAAACAAGGGAACTTCTACTATTCATGAATTCCATTTGAACATGGGGAAAATCACAAACCCAAACAACTTCTCAACATCCCAGTGTTCACTACACAAAAAAGCAAAATCTGCAGTACTACAATACTAAATTGACATTTCTTGAGCAACATAAAAAGGAAATTAATCAGTATGGATAATAAAAACTAATATTTAATCTTCCTTTATCAACATGAAGCTGAAGATTAAGGAATTAAAATATCCTCTTTTCCTTGTAAATTCTCCAAGTTTCAGAATACAAATATTTATAATACTACACTATTACTTGAATTATCCACAGGTAGATCTCATGTATATAAATAATTTAAATAAAAATGAAAAAAAAAAAAATTGTCACTTTCCAATACAAGTTTTTGAAGAGATTGTTTTCATTTAATGTTCTATATAGAATAGAGCTTCTTGAACTTTTTTGAGAAAAAATAAATATAACAGTCATTTCAAAGCTTGAAATATGTTGATAATGTTGGTTTAATTACTGCCTGTATAACTTTAGAGTTAATATTTCATTCTCTGAAATAATATGAAAAGTTGCATTTTACTTGGAATAATATTACTTTCTAGGAACCACAAATATTTAAGATTGTGATTAAAGATTATTAGTTTGCTTTCCAGGTCTATTCATTTTCAGCCTATTTGTTATTTCCTGAAAAAACAGATAAAGAAGAATGAGAAAGAAAGGCAAAATGAGGCTTACATCCACAGTTTCCTAGCTTCCCTATTTTTGAAAGAAGTAAATGTATATAGAAAATATTAGGTTCACACAATGCTAAGGAAAACTGAAAACATTCTGAGCAGAAATATTCTCAGATTCTTTTTAAAATACATGTTTGTTTATTTTTCACATTTTTCCTTTTACTCTGCAGGAAAAATTCTGAACATTATTTAAGGATGTTTCCTTACAGACTGGTATTACCATAATGAGATGGGTAGCAGGACATAAAACCGAGTCCATCAGGGCAAGCAGCACAGCAACAGATGAAATCTCAATCCAAATTTGATGAAAACTCCAACTGATCTCTTCAAGGAAAAGTTCCTTGCATTTTTCCCTTTTATTATTTTTTCTGCTCATGCTCAGGTGCCAGGGAGCCCCTGACAAATCCCAGGGCAGTGGGAGCCCAGAACTATAGAGTCAAGAAGCCACCTGCCCCTCTGTCCAATTCCCTGTTTTGACGACTTCTTCCTTCACACCCAATCCATCACCTCAGCTTCTAGTCTGGCCTACAGCTACTACACAGTGTTTCTGAATGTTTCTCAACTTTACCAAGTGAGCCTATTTTAAAATATTGCATCAAATTGCCTTTTCCTATTGTCTCAAATCCTTCTCTTGAAAAACAGCAGCAGCTCTTGTGGGCAACTCTGCAGTTCATCGATGTGAAAAATTAATTTGGATCATTTCAATACCTGAGAAATTGCAGAAAACTCCAGGTTGTGTTAAGCCTGAGTATTGCTATAAATTAAAATCTTAATTAGGCAGCTGTATCAAAGCACAGAGACACTGCTGTGATAGTAAGCCTTTCTGGGAAGTCTCATTTGTAGCACAACCCACCTGTAAAATGATCAGCCTTAGACTCTGTAGCATTTGAGGGTCACTGATTATCATAGGGTCAGTAAATTCTTATGTATAAATACTTTGCTGGGAAGAAAAGTTTATGGGATCTTAGGGACAGATAACTGTCTTAGCAAAAAGCTATATTTTCTTTGCTGAGATAACCTGTCTTACCTTCAAGTGTGGGTTTTGTACCTTAGATTCACTGTTTTATTTTTAAATGCAGTTTTATTTTTAAAGACCTAAAGATAGTTACAGTCCTTGGTTCTCTAAAGACCAATTCAGTTCTTGGCTCAAATTCTGGATCTATTTTTAAGCTATTTTGTAAGGGTTTGTTTTGTTTTGTTTTGTATTGTTTTGTTTTGTGTTGTTGGTTTTGGTGGTTTTTTGGTGGTTTTTTGGTGGTTTGTTTTGTTTTGTTTTACTTTATCACATTTCTTAGAAACCTAAATAATTGGAGTTTTGAAATTCAAACATACTGTACCAAATCATTCAGCCTGTAAGACAACAAAACACTGTTACAGTAACACAAAAATCTTCTAGTCCTTATCATAATAAATCATCTTTGTTAGTCAAATTACTCTTTCTGTATATGGAACTGTCTTATACTTCCATATACAGAGACTTGCCAGACATATGTCTCAACCTGTGAATTTTTAGCTATTATTGTGTGAGCATATGAATATACGTGAATATACCAGAATATATATGTTTTTACCAGATGAGCTAACAAAACAATACAAAACAAAACAAAAAACCAACAAATTGGTTATAATAAAAATAAATACAATTACCTGAGAAACAGAGAGTTACAGTGTCTTGAAAGAGGCAAATGGGTGGAAGATTTAGGACTTCTCTCAAAAGAATGACAATGCATGACTTTCTGCCCTGTACACAGAGATATATGTGTGTATACACATATACACGTGCAGGTGTCTATCTGTATGTACAAACTCAGTTTGCTGTGGAAACCGCTTCCAGTTTTATTTTATCACTCCTCAGTTACCTTCTGTGGTAACTTTCGTAACTTTCTGTAGTAACTTTCTTAACTGCATTCCTAGCAGTAGGATTCATGGTAAGTCTGGTATCCCACAACAGGAGCAAATTCCTTTCCCAGTATTCTATTTGCACATAGAGCTGAACCCAGCCTGGTAGCTCATCTCTGTTCACCAGTAAAAAACATGTTTCAGTTCTCATATTTTATAGTTGGATAAAAATAGAGGAAAATCAATGTTTTCAATATCCAGCACTTCTTTCTTCCTTCTAAAAAGTGCACTGTTTTCACTATTATGTCAGTTGTTATATATAAGTATTTAGCATTAAATATATTGTTCAAACTGTTTTCCCTGTTGATTAGGTAGTTCATATCCTACAAGCATGAAGTTAAAGCCATCTTCTAAGAAATGTGCTGCCTTGCACCTCAGTAAGAAAACATTCCCATCATTAATAAGAATGCATTAATGCTGTATTAATGCTCTGTAAGAGCTCAGAACCAGAGCCTATTTGTCTTGGTTTCTCTGGGCTTCCTTATACCTCCCAAGTTCTTTCTTTCAGCCTGTTTTGCACTATTTGCAATTATTGAACAATCAGTTTATTATTTCCTAATTTACTTCTGTTTTGCTTACCTTTGAAAAACTGCATGTTATGCTTGTTGTAATAACTTTTTGGAAAGCAGTAAGCTGCAATTACTCTGCATAGAATGGAGTGGCACACTAGCATAGCCATGTGATTTGAGTAGAGGCATAGGATGACAGCATAAGCCTTGTGAGTGCCTGGATAAAATGTAGAGCTATGAATGATTTAACCATAAGCATTACATGCCATTATCAGGAGGTAATCCTGGGAGATAGGCAAAACTTTCCCTAGGGGCAACAAAACAAAGAAGAAATATCAAAAAAATATCCAGAAAATAGCATATAAAGTAATTTCATTTGCATTGTGATCACTGAAATGGGAAAAGATGGTTGTAACTTCCCAAAGGAGCCATCCAAGTAACATAGATTTACCAAAAAAAAAAAAAAAAGAGAAGGATAAGTTCAAAGGTCTACAAATAGGCACATTATCTCCCTGAGTACACAGGCCACCTCTGAAGCCCTCTGGATACCTAAAGTCCCCATGGATAGCATCCCTTCCCTCTAGGGTATGAAACACACCACTCAGCTTGGACTACATGTAATCCTTAATGTCCATATCCCTGATAAAGATATACTGATAAACCAGTGCCTATCCCAATACCAATCTCTGAGGAACACCACTTGTCTCTGGACATAATTGTGGATATTGAAATTATAAGTGACCAGCTGTATCTTCTGAATTTTCACAAGTTCATTGTGAATGAACTTGCTGAATGTTGTAATGGCAGGACAATTCTTGATCCTCTACAGAAGGTTTTGGGAGTCTGGAGAGGCCCCTACAGACTGAAAGTTGGCCATATTCTGATTTAAAAGAGCATGATAAAAGATCCAGGGAACTACCAACCTGTTAAGTCTAACCTCAGCTCCTGGAAAAATTGCAGAGATCATACTGAGCCCTAATGGAAGTTATTTAAAGAATAATGCAGTCACTATTCACAGTCAACATGGGGTCCCAGAGGGAAAGTCCTGTTTCAGTAATTTGACTTCCTTGTAGGAAAAGTTTACCCCCTGCTAGTTGATGATGGGAAAGTGATGGATGTAGTTTTCCCAGATTTTTATAAGTCTTTGGATACTGACCCTCACAGCAGCCTTCTGAACAAGTTTGTCCAGTCATGAGATGTGTGGGTTTACAGTGTGTTGGTAGAAGAACTGATTGAAGGGTGGTGACTGGCCGTGTTCCTCAGGTGCAGCTCCAGGGACTGCTCTATATGTTTGTCAGTGACCTGGATGCAGGAGATGAATGCACCATTAATTTTTGCTGATGATCCCAAATTGGGAGGTGCCCTTGACTCTCTTTGTGGAACAGGAGGCCTTGCAGAGGGATCTAGATAGACTGGTGTTTCAGGCTATGATTAATGAGATAAAATTTGACATCTACAAATACTGGACTCTGAACCTAGGACAGAGAAATGCTGGGGAAGAGTATAAATAAGGAGAACAGTGGCTGGAGAGGAGCCCTGCAGGAAGGGATCTGGGGCTGCTGGTCAGGAGTAGCTCAGTGAGTCAGCAGTGTGTGCCTTGTCCTTTCAGAGGACAAGCCACATCCTGGAAAGCATCAAACACAGCATCACCAGCCTGTCAAAAGAGGTGATTATCACACTGTATTCAGCGTTAGTGTGGACACATGGTAAGTATAGTGTGTAGCTCTGGGATCCCCAGTTTAAAAAGGATGTGAAGATCTCTGAAAGTGCATTCAAAAGGCTAAGGAAGCTGGTGAAAGGGCTGGAAGGAATGTCCTATGAGAAGCTGCTGACAACTATGTGCCTGTCTTAATTTGGAGAGAAGGAGGCTAAAGGGCGACCTCATTGCTCTTTACAGCTTCCTGAAGAGGGAAGGGGGAGATGCTGAGCTCTTCTATTCAGTAACAGGATGTGTGGAAAGCTGCACTAGGGGAGGAGATATTATGATACACTTCTTTATCAAGATGGTGATCCAACACTGGAACAGGCTTCCTGGAGAGGTGGTGGATGCCCCATGATTGTCGGTGATTATGAAATATTTGGACAATGCCATTAATAACACTTTTGTTGAAGTGATCAGGTGGTTTGACTCCTGACTGCACAAGTAATGGAATCAGTCTTCCAGATATTCCTATAACAGCGATCTCTGATTTTCTTCTTGATAAATATACAAATATATTCATGTATAACATGAGTAAATAAAATTAGTGGTTTGTCCTCTAAGAACAAAGTGTGAACTTTCCATGCAGAATACTAACCTGACTAATCATGATAGTGGTTTGTCTTCAGTGTGATTAAAAAGGTTTCGATAGAAAGGTATCATACTTATATAAAGGTATCATACTTATAAGGTATCATACTTATATAAATTTTCAAATTTTTGACAATAATTACTACCTAAGTTGAAATGAGCTTAAACATAGATGAGAAAGTATAGATATTATTGGTATAATAAAAAATACTATCATTTCAAGAAACATTTCAAAAATAGAAGTCCTATGAAAGAACACAATACAAATGTTTTTATGATAATCCGGAATATTCCATTCTTATGAAATAACATTTCATTGTAAAAGAGTTTTAATTAATGGGAGTGAGATCATGAAGAAGAATAAAGATAGGAAGGTATCAGCTGAAGAAATTTTTTACCACTTTGTAGCGCACTTCAGAAACAAAGCAAGCATCTCAGTAATTGGATATCAATTGCATTAGAATACCAGAAGGACAAATAAATGTATCACAAAGTCCCCTGTTAAAAAAAGTCTAATGCCAAGCCAGTTGCAGAACATATTTTGATTTGGTTTACTTATTGCCCTTCCAGTATCTTTGGGGCAAATTACTTTCAGCTTCATGCTGCCAGCTACTGAATAGCTTTACTTGGCATAGGACTAGAAAGGTGTTATGAAAACTGAAGAATGTCAGTTTATCAGCTGACATCATCTCTCTACTCATCTGGAAAACCTCAGAGGAGGTTTTAAAGACTGTGCCCTCCCCAGAGACTGACATATCATGTTATGTGTTTTCTCTCTTTTTCTTTGTTTTTCACTCATCCAGTGTTTCCACATGAATGTTTATACATCCTGCATCAGCCCTTACTTCAACAAAGAAAGGAACAAGGCTAGGAACTCCACCTCTATGCATCCTCCTTGGGAGTGGTTGTTCCCAAAAAAATACTGAGAAGGAATCATTTCACAGCCTAGGCACACTAATGAGTTCCAAACTGTCTGACTTCTATGATGTATTCTCAGTATTGGTGTAGGGTCAGGCCCCTGACTTCTATCTCTATAAACTCAAATTAGCAAGATTAGTTCTAATGCCTTATGTTAGCCCTGAATTGCTTCCTAGGTAATTGGTGAATTCAGTAATGGAAAGAGGTTAAACTAGCACTGCACTTTGAAAGGAATATTACTACTGGGTAAACATTATAGAGAAACCCATCACTGAGTGATATGTATTTGTATGGCACTCCTTTCCACAAGAAACTGAAAAGCAGATTGCATTAAACTGTCAGGGAGAAAAGATTCAAGGTGACATAATGTAAATAGACTAAGTGCATACTCTTACTGGTTGGTTTAAAGCTAGACACAGATTTTGTAAATGTAGAGAAAGCAAATTCCTGATAGAAAATAAGTTTTGACTGCTACATTAGGTGGCAACACTCCCTTGAAAAATTAAAATATGACTGTGCTTATTCAGCCTCGATACACATTTACTAAGATGAATATCTAGGCCAAGAGACACTGGGTTTAACTGCTGCTCACGTATAAAAACAACATTTAAAAAGTTTGATTATTTTGCTGCAGAATTTCAAAGCCTTCATTTCCAGTAATGAAACCAAGTTCACTAAAAGTATGAAACAACAGGGAACAGCTCAATTCTACTATTTACAAAATTTTGTGTTAGATATGAGAGAATGGAAGGATAGCAGATTATACATATGCAGATTATAAGTATCCCTTCTGTAAATTTCCTTTTCTACAAGAAAACTTTCTGCAAATTATGTACCTTCAAGGATACTGTTTTAAGCATGCCTTTCACCACTGGACAGATGGTTGTTGGTTCATAACCGAGGGGAAAAAAACATCAGAAGAATGTCTAATATAGAAATGTTTTCCTCAGTAAAGAAAAACCTCTGGTTTTATAGCCAGATGTGCTCTCTCCACTCAAGGGGGGAGACAAGACAGAGAAAAACAAGATGACAGCAAAGCAACAGTAATAATGACCTGTGGTGTGTGGTTAGTGATGGCTTCTGCTGTTTGGTTTTTTTTTTTTTTTCAGTTTGCTATGCTGTTCTCCTTAAAAGAGAATTGTGTATTCTGCTGGGGAAATATATGAGATGTGCATTGAAGTGAAAGACAATACAATGAATTCACTTGCAAAACTGTGATGTGGATATCAATGAGATGTGAGCCTCTCAATCTCCACTTGTGTATAAGAAACTAAAACAGACAGCAAAGGAAAAAGAACTTTTGAATGTGGCTATGGCTATTAGGAAGCTTTCTTTCAATGCTGTGACAATGGAGCAAGTCTCCCTTGTCCAATCTAAATACCAGTTTCCCAAATTTATGTTAGTTTTTCCCATATTTAGATAATATAATGGATTTCTAACCAAACTGTGTAACTTTGTAAAGCCTCAAATGACTTTTGTAACAATGACAAATAATCCTAAACTATTGCAAAAAATACTAAGACTGCAAAAAGTTAGAGCAGAAGAGGTTGATTCACTATTACCCACTTTGCACACACTATGACACTGTGAAATAAATTTGTTCTCCACAACATCCCTGTCTCATTCAATGAATCCAATGAGGACTTGCTCCATATGTGTATTTTTATTTCTTCAAAGCTTCATGGGAAAGTTAAACATTGATATCAACCTTTTTCTAGTGTCATCTGGATTTAAGTTTTCATTTTACAACTGTGAAAATAAAGACAAGACTACCAGAAGTATCTGGTAAGTATCATCAAATGTATGCTTTTAAAGAACACTTTTCAACATAAACTCAGTTTTAAAATAGCTCTGGCTAACTTTAGGTTTTATGTGTCAGGGCTTCTGCAAGTCAGCGCATTTAAGTATTCAAAAATGAATGATATGCAGTTGTAAAAGATCCATTCAACTGAGTTTCTCAGAATCATACAAAGAATTAGTTACTGAGATGGAGAGAAAATACAATTATTTATTATGGCTTTAAAAAATTATCTTTCACGATACTGGGAAATGTGCTGAAATGCTGCAATGAACTCCTGGATATGTCCAACAATCTGACTAATCCCTGTAGAAGACTCTAAGAGTATCTGCATCATCATCATCATCATCAAAAAACACAACAAAAAACAACCCAAAAAACAACCAAACAAACAAAAACCACCCCACCCAAAACCCAGTAATAAGGAATATTTAAACTTAGCCACAAGTAAATGCAGAAAACGAGCACAGCTAACACTGAGAAACTGTACTTCCACTACATTTTCAAATAAGTTAAAAAATATAGTGACTAAATTGTCACTATAGTTTGTATTCTCAGAATGATTCAGGATGAAAGAAATGTCAGAGCAGGCCAGACATAGGGTCAGACCAGGCTTCTCAGGTATTTATCTGGTTTTTGTCTTGAAAAACTCCAAGAATGGAGACTGAATAACATTTCTGGGAAAGATATTCCCCTTCTGGACTGTCCTCAGGGTGATTTCCACCCCTATTATTATAGCCTGATCCTCTCTTAATTCACTTCATGTACTGTGAAGAGCCCAGCTCTATCTTCTCACAGGTGTCAGGGCAGGGGGTGGGTCCTGCTCTAGGGCACCCTGGAGCCATCCCAGGGCTGAACAAGCCCTGGTCCCTCTGCACCTTCTCATGGGACAACTGCTCCACATCCCTGCCACCTGAATTTACTCTGTTTGTAGTGTCAGGACCCTAAAAGTGGACCCAGTAGCCACATGAGCTTTCATGAGCACTAAGTAACATCCACAAACCTGTGAGGCATTAAATTTGGTAAATTTTGGGTTAATATAGATTTTCTAAACTTTGAGTGCGTTAAATAACTGTGCCTGGTTTGTTTGTTTGTTTTTGGGGGTTTTTGGTTTGTTTGTTTGTTTTTTGTTGTTTTTTTTTTGTTTGTTTTTTTTTGTTTTTTTGGTTTTTTTTTTTTTTTTGGCATGCCTAAAGAGTCACATTGATCTGCTTAATTCCATGCACCTCATTAATGTCCCAAGTAAGAAAAAAAAATTTAAAATTTATAAATTTTGTGGGTTGTAAACAGATGTATTAATGCTCCATTAAAGAAGTATAAATTTTAAGTTAGTTTAGTACACAGCTGGTGTTGCCCTGGACAAGGGACAAGGACAATGTAAGTGGCATGGATGTCTGCCAACATTAGGCAGCTGTTTTACAGAGATTAATATTTAATAGTTCACTGCACTGAATTTAGATTTATTGACAAATACCCACTTCTCATTATACTGGCTGACTTAACATTAATTGAAGTAATAAAGTTGTTAATTGAAGTTTAAAAAAGTTTTTTTAAAAACACTATTCAAGATTCTGATCTCATTAAACAAAGATAAATCTACCAGTGAGATGGGATGTACATGAGTATAGCTAATAGATCCATTTGCTAATCCAAGTAATTTCAGGATGCTTGAATTCCAGAATTGTACAACTAGAGCTTCCTCTCAAGACAACTTCATCTCATGAAGAGTAATTATAATGTGAAAAGTGAGAAAAAGCAAAGACATTCAAGCTTTATTAACAATTTATCTAAATTCAGGATTTAGATATTCATAATAAAAATTATGAGTTTAGAATCATAATGTTAATCAAGTTGTTAAATATAGAAACTCCATATATAAGGAATTTAGGAGGCCATTTCTGCATTGCCCAAAATATATAAACATAAGATGAGAAAGAGACCAATTACAGAGCACTGTATGAAGAGAAAGGGCACTTTGGATGGCTTACAGTAAGAGCAGAATTTACAGCCTTGTACATTTACATGGATGTTGCACATAAAGAATAAATAACTTGTTTTTAATGTCCACTGGGGATAGAACATGGAGTAAGAGGCTTAAAGTGAAGCCTTAAGTTCGATTACACATTAGTAAAACTTTTAACTGTAAAGACAGTTAAGCATTAAATTAAATTGAAGCTGTGAGATTTCCATCATTGGAGGTATTTACTAGGATTTGAAATAACTGTCAGGAACAGCTGAGGCAAGAGGATGAAAAAGATGGTCTCTTTTGGGAATATTCTTTCACATTTGCCATATAATGTAAGCCTTTTTTTTTTTTTTTCTCTGATGCGTTTTAGGAAAGTAATTACATATTGCATGCTGTGAAATCTCTTTTACTAGAAAAGAAATCCCAGCCAACGTCCTGAGAATCATATTTCTAAATATTGTAGAAACAGGAGGAAAAAAAATATCCCAAGGATTGCCACAAATTAAAATGAAAAATAAGGAGGATACATAATAGCATTTGAGCTCAGCAGTAAAAGGGAGAAAGCTAATACAAAAAAATGTTAGTGTTAAAAGCACAAGGTTATGTCTTATCTAACGTTGATGGCTTTAAAGGTTTTTAGTAATAGGTGGGAAAGGTATTTATGAATTCATGTACAAGCTGTCTGTTTCACAATTATTAGCAAGCTAATTTGCAGTCTTGTAAGTAATTTCATAAGAAAAGCCAAAGACTAAATAGGCTTGGGGAATTGCCCCTCAAGGATGTTCATATCTGGGAGGTGGGAATAGCTCTGGGACTAAAACATCTTTACTGCTGCTTGTATGATGTTTCCCTTAATTTAAATAAAGGATTTACACGATTGTCATTGCACAACCTTTCCAGAAGAAGGTTACATTACTGATGATTCTGAACAATCTAGCCACTGGGCTGCTTTTTAAAGCTAACTTTAATGAGAAAAATACAAGGAAATGTTATGGACAATTAGGAAGTAATGAAAGCCATGTCATTGCAGCTGATGACAAAAGATATTGAAAGATATTGCTATATGTTGAGTCTGGATATTAATATGCTAGACTACTGCATTTTTCAGAGATTGGATTTATTTTATGAAACAACTCTATTAATAATCCAAGAGAACACATAAACACAACATTTGTTACAGAGGATGTTTCTATCACTGGGCTGAACAGGCATTATGAAAAAGAATCTAGTGAGGAGAGAAATCAAGACAGGAACTACAATGAGATTCGTTGAGAAAATATATAGTCCTAGAAACATGTGCTTGGGGAAAGAATTCACTTCTCTCCACAGTGAAGGGCATCACTTTTTGAACAGATGGGACAACCACTTCAGTGCTACATCAACACCCACTGAAGTTAGTCTTAGGATCAACCCAAAAGCACCCTGACAGGAATCATTCCCACCACTGACCTGGCAGCCAAGAGGCACCACTCCATGTGCAAAACACAGTGGCCCTAACATGCATCTCTACAACTGTTCCAAGCCCCATATCTGTTTTCAGACTAAAGCAAGTGTAAGGGTTAGTGAGTGACATGAGGCAGGTGCATTACCCATCTATAAAGCAATATGGCTTTCACCTGCTGTTTTCTAAAATCTTTAAAGTTATGATTTTTTTTACTCTCAATTAGAGCTTTTTTTTTTTTTTTTTTTTTTTTTTTTTTTTTTTTTTTTTTTTTGTGTGTGTGTGTGAAGAATTATCCAAAGCATTGGAACAAACTCCTCAACTCTCAAATTTCATTGTTTTTCTCCAGGCATACTGGCAATGTCACTCATCCTCACTTCATTACTGGCACGAGGGTCTGCAGCTTGTGGCTGCTCTAAAACAACATGCTCAGAACAGAGACATAAGACAGAGATACAAGCTCTCATTATATCTGACACTCATCAGTGCACTTAACTGTAATCACGCTCCCAAAGAGTCACAATCTTCTGAAAAAGAAAATGGTTCTAACATCAGAATCAAGACTGCCATGCAATGCCAAGATGCACAGTCATGAATTATGTATTGGTATCTCATTTGCCTCAGAAAGACACTGTGTAAATCAAAGCTTTTCTGTGCATCCAGTACACAGATATGAAGCACTAACCAAGTATTATGCTACCAGATGGTTTAGGTTTGTTCTTTAAAAAATTGCTTAAAATGTAAGTACACCATAGATATATAAAAAAGAATAATTCTATAGAAGTACTCAAATTTGCTCTCAATCTCTCTCCCCCCTTATCTTTTGATGGCTTTTATCTCAAGTTTTTAAACTCTTGCTTTAAATGATCTAGAACTCTAGAAGTGTTTACATACAACTTTTCTTTATTTCAGAACTGAATTTAAGAGCCTAGAAAGCACTCTTATCGGTAGGAAGAAAACACAACAGTATTTCATTAAAGAACTCTCAAAATTATCACACTCAATTTCAATTATAAAGGAAGGACATTATTACAAACCTGCTTAATAAAAACCAAATAGGAATGAATCCTTAAACACTAACTACAATGGAGCAATAGCCCCTGCAGTGTGCCTCTCAAAGAGCTATTCAACTGAGCATGATGAGTGTGAACAGAGGATGACTGGCAGAAACAAGATTTCTTTTTCTATTTGGTGAATATATGGGTTTTTTCTGTTTACCTCCTATTAATATCTACAACTGATTGCCTAGAGAGGGAGGATTTTACAAGTCTGTTTTGTCAATGTTTTTAGAAACACACTTTAGAGACCTCTGGGTATTAAAGAGTCACAACAAAGGACTTTTCTTAGGAATGTGTCTTGTGAAGATCAGCCTAGCCACAGATCTGGAATTACATGCTGTAGCAGGAGGACACATACTGTAATTCTTTCCATATAGGAATCAAGTTCCAAGACAGCGCAAGTTTAGTCTTGGGCCTCACTACTGCCATTTGGAAGGTGGTTCCAAAATCTTCATGACCCTAACAAGTAGAATTTTTTTTCATTCCAGACTGAATTTAATCAAGGTCAATGTATGCATATGCATTTGCTCTTGGACCAGTAATTCTCTTTAGATTTCCTCCTGTTCAGTCTCATCTCATACAAAAGTTGAGGCAGTGATTGTGTTTTCCCAGGACTCATTATATTTTGGGGCAATGTTTTCGCATTGATTCATTCAGGCTGGAAAGGGACCCCTAGGAGGTGCCTAGTCCCACTCTCTGCTCAGACCAGGGTTAGCTCTGAAGTCAGACTAGGTTGATCTTCACTTCTGGCTGTGTACTTCTATGAAGAGCCCATCTCTAACTTCTCAGTAGAGTCACACAGGTACAAGGAAGCTGCTTTTAGGTTCTCCTGAAGCCCTCCATTCTCCAGGCAGGAAAAATCTTTTCCAGAGTTAATTTATTTTATGACCCATCCACCTTGAAATTATTTGTCTATTTTGGTTTTGTCTTATGTCTTCATTTTGCCTTTGTTCTCTCTGTCTTATGGGCCCTTTTAGTTTGGTTCCATGGTCTCCATTATTATCTTTAATGAAAATCAAGGCAAATAAGGATTTTCTTTAATTTCTGCCTAATCCCCACTACACAGCAGTCTCACTATTTCTTTCCTTTTTTATCTTATTTTATGCATACGCTTCTCATTTTTATTCCTCTGCAAACCTGACTTTTGGCACTTCTCTACTTTATTCATTACTGAGCTCTAAAACACAGACTTAATTTCCTTTTTCCCTCTTTAATCAGTCCCTCTTTCCATTGTCTGCTTAATCTTAGTATCTTTCAAGTCAGTTATCAATCTGATATTGCTTTTATGCTTCCTGCTTTTTTAATGAAACCTTGCCCCTGATCAAAGAAAGCCAAACCAAAATGAAATTCAAGTAAACATAACAACAATATCTAGACTTCAGCAAAGCCTTGGATGATGTATTCCATGGCATTCTCCTGGAAAATCTGGCAGCCCATGGCTTGGACAGGTACTCTCTTCACTGTGCTAAAAAGATGGTCTGTGGCTGGTCCCAGAGAGTGGTGGTGAATGGTGCTGCATTTGCTTAGAGTCCTGTTACTACTGGAGTTCCACAGGGCTCAGCAGTATTGGGTTCAGCCCTGTTTAGCATCTTTACTGACCATCTGGATGAGGGAATGGAGTGCACCTTCATCAAGTTTGCAAACAATACTAAGTTAGGTGGAAGGGTTGATCTGCTGGAGGATATGAAGGCTCTGCAAATAGATCTTCAAATTGTGAATTGATAGAATGAGGCCAGAGGGATGAGCTTCAATAGGGAGAAGTGGCAGGTCCTTTACTTGGGTCACAACAACCCCAGGCAGTGCTACAGGCTATGGGAAGAGTCGCTGGAAATCTGCCCGGTACAAAAGGACCTTGTGGTGCTGGTCAACAGCCAGCTGAACATGAGGGTCAAGAAGGCCAGTGTCATCCTGTTCTGTGTCAGCAACAGTGTGGCCAGCAGGACCAGAGCAGTGACTGTTCCCCCTGTACTCAGCACTGCTGAAGCTGCACCTCACTGTCCACACCATCCTGTGTTTAGTTCTGGGCCCCTTACAGCAAGACAGACTTTGAGGTGCTGGACTGTGTCCAGAGAAGGGCAATGGAGCTGGTGAAGAGTCTAGAGAGTAATTCCTATGAAAAACAGCTGAGGGAGCTTGAGTTGTTTAACCTGGAGAAGAGGAGGCTCAGGAATGACCTTATCACTCTCTACAGGTACCTGACAGGAGCTTGTAGCAAGCTGGAGGTCAGTTTCTTCTCCCAGTCTACTAGTGATAGGATGAGAGGACATAACTTCAAGCTTTGCCAGGGGCATCAGGAAGAATTTCTTCATGAAAAGGATTGTCCAACATTGGAACAATCTGCCCTGAGAGGTGGAGTCACAATGCTGTAAGTGTTCAAGAAATTACTGGATGCAGCACTTAGTGATGTGGTGTAGTTGATGTGTTCAGTCAAAGGTTGGTCTCAATGATCTCAGAGATCTTTTCCAACCTAAATGATTCTGTGATTCTGTGAACACTGAACTAAATTAGGCCAAATTAAGCGAAGGTAAAATGTGCATACATTCAATATGGTGAAATACATATTCAATACTCAACCCTAGGTGAAACACACTAGTGCACCTCCAGCTGGAAAAACTACACAGAACCTGCTGCTATACTGTCAGGATAACCATCTGCTTGTTAACAGGAGTAGGAAAGAACAATCCAGCAAAATGCGAAGATGACTCACTTATCTTTCAATGTGTGTTTTTAAAGGGGTTTGTTACTTATTATTCAATAATTCAAACAGACTGGGAAGTCTGTCACAATAATTCAAAATTACTGGGAAGTGTAACACATGACTATTCCAAATTAAATTTAAAATCTGTAGGAGGTATCTACTTGTTATCAAATTAGCAAAACAATGAATCATCCAATCAAAAGATAACTTGGGTTGGAAGGAACCTTAAAGATCATTTGTTCCAGCATCTCTGCTGTGAGTATGTACCCTTCCACTGGGCCAGGCTGCTCAAAGCCCCATCCAACCTGGCCTTGAGCACTGACAGGGATGGGACATCCACAATTTCCCCTAGCAACCTCTGTCAGTGCCTCACTGCTCTCACAGTGAAGAACTTCTTCATAGCATCTAATCTAAACTGATACTTTTTCGGTTTAAAGCTATCATCTGTTGCCCTATCACTCCATGCCTTTGACAAAAACCATTCTCCAGCTTTCTTGTAAGTCCCTTTAGGTACTGGAAGGATGTTAGAAGGTCTCCCTGAAGCCTTACTTTCTTCATGCGGCCAAACCCAAACTCTCTCATCTCTCAGCCTATCCTCATCAGAAGAGTGCTCCATCCATGAAGGCCAGGTCTTCATGGCCTTCCCCTGGACTCTCTCCAATATGACCTTTTTATATTGGAGAATTCAGAGCTGGATGTAGCACTTCAGGTGGAATCTATTGAGGGCAGACTCAGCATTGGAGGAGGAGAATCCCCTCCCTCAGCCTGTTGGTCACACTGCTTTTGATGCAAGCCAGGATGCAGTTGGCTTTTTGGGCTGCAAGCACACCTGCTCATGTTGAGCTTTTCATCTACCAATAAACCCCACATCCTCTCTATGGTGCTGCTCTCAATCCACTTGCTGTCCAGCCTGTATCCATATTTAGGATTGCCCTGATCCAGCAGCAGGACATTGCATTTGGCTTAGTTGAACTTCATGAGGTTCTCACAGGCCCACCTCTCAAGCCTTTCAAGATGCCTCTGCCTTGTCAAACACCTCTTGCCTCTAGCATGTTGGCCACACCACACAGCTAGATGTTATCCACAAACTTGCTGACAGTGCCCTCTATGCTGCTGTCCGTGTCCCCAAAATAGATATTAAGTAATACTGGTCCCAATATGCACTCCCGAGGATGCTGCTTATCAGTGGTCTCTCCTGGGACGTTGAGCCATTGAACACAATATTTTGAGTGTGAGACCATTGAGCTAATTCCTAATCATTGTCTGGTCTGCCCATCCATCTGGTCTGTGTCACTCCATTTTAGAGACAAGGACGTCGTGTGGACAGTATCTAATGCTATGCACAAGTCCAGGTAGATGATGTCAGTTGCTCTTCTCTCATTCACCAATACCCTAAACCTGTTATTGAAGGCTACCATAATTTTCAGGCATGATTTGCCCCTAGTGAAGTCATTCTGGCTGTCAGCAATCACTGCACTGTTTTCCCTGTGCTTTAGCACAGTTTCTAGGAGTATCTGATCAATGATCTCACCAGCCACAGAGGTGAGATTGACTGTCCTGTAGCTCCCCAGGTCTTTCTACCCTTCTTAAAAATATTGTATTTTGTTTTGATTGTTTCTTATTAAAAGAGTTCTAGAAGTTTAGAAGGCAGCATTAGCTGAGAAAGAAAGAAGAATTTTAGTTGGTGTAAATCTTCTGGATATTGGAATCTATTTTGAATCAGTTGTGTTTTCGGAAAAGGAAATGCTTTACAGACTGAAGTGGGATGCACAGATTGATGTGCATCCCACTTCAGTCTGCAAAGCATTTCCTTTCCTCAAAAGGATTAGTACCACATTGTTATCCTTGAAATGATACGAAAATGTTTTTTGTTGAAATAGTTGGCAACAGGAACACAAATACTTAAAGTGTGAACTCAGGTTAGAAATACAAACATGAAGAAAGGTACTTTTATTCAAAAAATATGCAACCAGAAAAGCAGTAAAGACATAGACACTATAGGTAAGCAGTTTCAAACCTATATGGTATGGTGGTTTATTCCCTTCTGTCGTTCCTTGTACAGGATCAGAATAATTTCTGAGTTTTGGTTTTAGAAATTAAAGGCTATGTCTACTGTCCATGAGCCAGGCAAGACTATGGCTTTAGCAGGAAGCAAGACATTCAAAAAATATGAATAGAATTCATATCTCACAATATTGCAGGTTTTCTATTTGCAAAATTTTGAGGTTCAAACCTAAAGCACTGAGAACCTTATATAGATATTCTAGACTTGGAATGTTGTCTTACATTATTTTCAGAGATCTAAAGTCTGAAAATCTGAATAAGTCACATCATATACAATAAAATTTCCAGGGCAAATTTGTTTCATTATACAACAGGGCAATATTTAACAATATAGAGTTTATAAGTGTGAATACCAAAAACCCTAATACTAAAAGACAATTTTACAGAATCTCAGCAGTAGTACCTCCTGTCTGTCTTGAAGCTATACAGAAAAATTTTCCAGGTACTGTTTATATTTAATTCCATCTGATAAGTAAATATGGACAATAACTAGATGCCAGCATGTTACACTGTGTGTTTTTCCTCAGAACTGTCTATGTTGCGATGCAGGCACTAAGAGGCCAAATGTGGATAAAATACTCTAGTAAGAAAGGTAAATGCAACAGTTCAGAAAAGGTAGAGAAACAGGAGTTAGAGCTTAGGGTAGAAAAGATTAGATGAGAGTCAGGGGAAAGGGCAAGAAACAGCATCTGTAACTAACAGTACATATGTTCTTGCAGAAATCCATAAAGTCTGTGAGTCTGTTACCTTAAACTGCAAAAACTGTTAGCTAAATTCCCTCTTGGCTACCTGAGAAGTAACCTATTCAGAGGTCAGTTTACATAACAGCCTGGACTGATGACTGCAGGAAGGAAAGCTTGTTTGTTTTCTGGATATGAACTAATGTACAACGACATACTGGGACATCAAAGGTTTTTAAATTTGGTAGAGATAAGGCAGGGAATGCTAGAATTCAGATGTTCTCCACAGCTTTAGTTTAACCATCTTGTGCATAAGCACAGTAAAACTGCCTTTAAAGGAAAGCCAAATTTGCATGGTAAATCTCTGGCAATTCTTAGGCACAAAGGAGAAAGCATAGAGTAGTAATTTAAAATAGTAGTCTAACATTTTCCTGTTGGGATCTACCGACTGCATTCTTCAGTTGCTTGCACGTATTTTTCATGCACAGTTCTTTATAAAGGGGTCAAAAGAAGGATATTCCCTAGCAGATAGATGCTGATATATTTTCCTCCTATTGATATTCCTCCAGTCATCAAATGGTTAGTCTTCATAAATAATTTTGAGCTGCAATTGGTTACTAATAAAATCCTAGATTCCTTCTCTTTTATTAAGCTGAGTAGGGATAAAGGGAGCATTTGCCCTTCCCTAAAAATAAGTGTCATCACCAGTATTACTAATTAGAAACACCATCACTGCCTCTGGAGATTATTTATTTTCCAAAGCTTATTTCTGTTTTCTTCTTTTTACACTTTATCACTGTAATGTAAAGCCCACAAACTCATCCTGACTTCTGCTGGTTTTCTTTTAAATGACTCTCTAAATTTTCAGTAACAAAGAAGGGCAGAATAGAGGGTCTAGACCAGCCAGTCACATTGTTTTGCTTATAATTCTATAGCAAAGTATTGCCACTCCTCAACGAATCCTTCTGTTATTAATAATAATAAAAAAAAGAAAATTAGTTTTTCAAGTCATCCAAGTAGGCTTTATGACATTGAGGGAATGAAAACAATACAACTCAAGTATGGAAATATGAAAATACATGTCTAAAGATTGCTTCTGTAGCCTTCTCCCTTTGTGTATGGATTATGCTTTCTTGTCTGGTGTCACCTGGTAGCTCAGGAAGAGAACCAAGGATGGAACTTTGCCTTTAGCACAAGACAGAGCACTCTTCAAAGAACAACTTTTTGTCCAGTATCATTCCTTCACATATTTCCATGGTTCAACATATTGAACCTGTCACTCACCTTCTTCCACCTGACAGACTTTCTAGGTAGCCTATACAGAACTCTATCATTTGAATTATTACTGTATAGTAGCACGGGAAGTTTTGTCAGCCAGACAATAAATTAAACCTGACAGACTTTTTACTATCATATAAATAATCACTTGCAATACAGGCAGAAAACTTCTGATCATGAGAACTTCCTTTAAACTTCCTTTAAAAGCATCACATAGTTATTGAGCAGACACATTCATGTCCTAGTCAAAAAGGGCCCAAACTTTGTTGCTGAATTATTAAGACTTTAGTCCGCTAACTAGAAACTGAGGAGGAGGAAGGGAGAGGGAAGAAGGAGGGAATGAGGGGGGTGTTCATTAGAGATTTCTTCAAGAAATTATTTCTGGAAGTCTGACATCTGAAAAATTGAGATGATAATCAATTGAAATAATATCAGAGCTACTGTATATTGTACACAACTGACACCTGCAATCCATTTACCAAATTATTTTAGAAAAAAAATATTTTATTGTAATGGAATTGATAAAAATAAGAATATTGATAGTCTTATTTTTCAGAGATAACACAAAAAGATGATGGTCTTGATAGGCCTTTATATTGGAAAACATTGCAGTTTGGCCTCATTCAAGATTCAGTTGCTAACACCAAGAAGTAATGGAATTTTTTGATAAATAATACTCTGGGTTTTTTTCTTAACATATTAGTAAAGCTTCTGTCTTGAAACTTGTTTCACAAAAAGTAAGACTGAAGCAGACAGCAGAAATTAACTACATTGTACTTAGAGTTAAATTTTGACAATACTAAACACAGACAGAAGCAAAGACTTATGACAGAAACACTAATGCAGAATTAAATATTGATATACCTGCTATCATGATTTATGAACCAACTAGTGCTGAGACAGAAAACATACAAACAAACTGTATTTGTGGTTTAACATCACAGTAAGAATATAATGGATTAAAAAAAAAAAATACACCATGGGGGGACAGATGAGCAGAAATATGTCAGCCTTGCAGTATAGAAAAAAGTCCAGAATAGTGACCCACTCTCCTTCCAGCAGGGAATGGTACAATGATGCTACCATTCTTCTTTTGAGACAAAAAATGTCCACACATTATTGTTAAACACAATTTTGGACTTCTGACAGAATACAAATATGCTACTGGTTCATATTTTGTTCAAAAATCAATTTGAGAGTCAAAAATTCACTTTTTATTATTTTAGAAATTAAAAACCACATTTGAGATGCCAACAGTAGGTGGCTGACCTTTCAGTGAGTTACTAAATTTTAGTAGGATAGAGTTGCGTTTTCAAATCCCAATAAGCCTGCATGCTTTTCCTCTCTTCTAGGTCAGATCTCTATCTTGGCAATAGGAAGAATTTTTCTTACAGTAACTTTCAAAGGTAAAGTCATAATTTTACACATCTTGGTCTGGTAAGGTCCTGACCACTCTCTCAAGGAATAGATTGCCTCTTATATTACCCAAAACCTCCAAGCAGCTTGCAAGATTGCACCCAAAAATGGCATTTGAAAGTGGGTTTTATTGTTCGTTTACATTCATTATATTTCTTTATGTCCTGCCATTTGTGTGCAGCGCTCATTTCAAGCCTGCATTTTCAATGCAGAAGATTCTGTCAGCAGCAGCAGATGTGAAAGTAATGACAGGCTGAGAAATGATCTGCTGGCTGATTTTGGAAAGTACTTTATTTGGCTCAGAACAAATTTGGTTGTTCAGAAGACCTGCATCATAATCATATTCAATTTCAACTTCCGGGAAAGGGAAGGAAAATCCCCCAGAACAAGTTTTTTTATATATATAAATTGTATTAAAAAAGGATATTCAGGAGAATGCTAGTAGAAAATGTAAAAGGCTCCAGAGTCACTAGAAGTAAATCAAAGTAAGTGAGAAAATCCAAGGGGTACTAAGTTAATTTGTTAAAGGAGATAGTGGGAGAGAGTACACGGGACAGCTGTCTTGTGCATCATGTTCACTTCCCTCATAGTCCTTGGCAAGAATCTTGATTTTCAGAGAGAAGGGAATGCTGTCCATGATCCTCTTTCATGAGATACCAACAATGAAAACCTTTCCCAGAAGTCTCCTACAATTATAACATTTTGTATCTTTTCCCACTGTAGACTGTCATTTTCTCTCCCCTTCACCCTACAGCTCCTCTTTTTGTCTCCTGCCTTAATCCTTTCTTGTATTGTAGCTTCCAGCTAAAATTCATCTAACTGGGTCATGTTTGGAGTTTCTGAAGCCTGGACACACTATGCATTTTCCAAAATTCCATCAGTTAGGGATTTGTTGGTTGCTGTTGCTTTGAAAAATTAGAAGAACTGACAACATAAAATAGTGAAAGAAATATTAGGTTTAGGAAGCAAAAAAGAAAAACCCTGAAATTTAGTAGGAAACAAAAATTCCTATCCTCTAGGCACTCAAATGCTTGCTAATCCCCTCATAAATGACCCCTCTCCTCCCAAATAAAAAAATTTTTGTATTCTACAGTTTTAATTACTGCTTGTTAAGCAAGCAAAACTTGGCACTTCCTGGTGTCCAGAATTTCTTCAGGGTTCATAAATAGAAATACAGAAAACAACACTTTTCTTTGAAAAGGCTGAAGAATAATTTCTCCATGTGCATATACTTCCTATTATACGAGAGCTAAGGTAACTTAGAAGGTAACTTAGAGGACAAGAACAAACTATTAAATAAAAAAAAAAAATCTTCTACTTCACATCAAATTTGTTTGGTATTTTGTCTCAGATTTTGCTAATCATACAAAGCCCCAGAGATTTTTCTTATATTTTATGTTGTCTGAGAGATTCACTTGCAGCTTCTGTGAGACTCACTTCTCCGACTGGATTGCTATTCTGCCAGTGGCTGTCCCTTGTCCCTTCCCTGTCCCACTGCACAGCTGCTGATCAACAAACAGCCTGAAATTACTTTGCCTGGGCTGTCCCAAGGCAGTGCCTGCGATACCAGAGGACTGCTGGGCAAAATCAAACCTGAAAATACTGCAGTGTTTTAGCACTCCTCGGATCCAGTTCCACTAAGTTGGCATCCTTGGATACCCTTGTTATAATTCCCATGTGGCACACCGCTACACAGATCCTTGTTACAATTCCCACATGCCACACTGCTACATAGACTTTTCTCAGCTTAACCCCAAAATGAAGATGAGAAAAAGCTCAACCAAAAGTGTTTTCAGGACATCTAATATCACGTTGAAAAGCTGAAAAGAAGCAAGAATGCAAATGCCCTCTCCACATGTTAGGAGAAAAGGCTAAGAGGAAAGAAAGAAAGAAAGAAAGAAATGGGACTCATTGAGAAGGAAGATGCTGAATCTAACCACAGGAAAGGAAGTTACAGATGTTCAGG
This sequence comes from Sylvia atricapilla, assembly GCF_009819655.1. NCBI lineage: Eukaryota > Metazoa > Chordata > Aves > Passeriformes > Sylviidae > Sylvia > Sylvia atricapilla. The sequence goes on along the minus strand of NC_089140.1, from coordinate 75,299,209 downwards.
CTCCAATGGAGTTCATAAGTGGTGGAAAAGAGCTAAATGAAACCAGGCAGAAAGCAAAACTGGAATAATGTGAACATAAAAATGCCTGTAATTGCCCGTATGAAAGGTCTGTGTAGCCTGAAATCCTGAGAAGGATAAGCAGCAGACACTACAGGAAGGAGCAGAAGAAAAAGCAAAGAAAATGCTAATTCCTTGAGAGACATAATTAAACATTTAAGTGACTGAAATTAAGATTGCATCTAGGTAACGTTAGTTATTGGTCACTGATGTATGACCATTCTAAACACACTTTTAGCCTTGACAACATTCCATGGCAATCAGAGCTAATTTTAATCTTGCACTTTTAAAAATGTAGCCTAGTTTATTTGTCTTAAGCCTGCCTAAAATTGCCATTACATTTTCCCTTATTGTTGCATTGTGGTAAATACTGGAAAGTCATTTCCTCCTCCACATATTAGTATTAGTATTAGTTTTAGTATTATTGTAGAAAAGATATTGTAAATAGAAAAAAAAATCTAGGTCTTTCAACATGATGTTTTGATAAAGTTAAGTCAGAAAGACATTTTAGCAAGTAAGAACTAGGTTTTTTTTCTAATGATGGATGTAGGGTACTTACTTTGGACTCATTGCACTCAGTCATTCACCATTAATTTGTTACTGGGTTTACACAAAGATCAGAGATGATATTATTATCATCATCATCACTAATTTGTGCATTGTCTTCTTGTATTTTTTTTATCTTTCAGCATGTTTCTTTTTTGGAAACAGTTCTGTTAGCTTCCTGTAATTACACGCCACGCATACTTCATTTCTCTTTCCGCCAGATAAAATCATTGGGACATAATGCTGGAAATAAAATAAATACTTTGTTTTAATCATAACTTCTTCAAGAAAGCAGATTTTGGAAGGATTTCTGAATTGTTTCAGAATATATAGTCTCTACCAAAATAGGTAGTTTTCATCAATTATCTCTAAGTTTTCACTTAGGCTTCTAAGAAATATTGAAAGCCAGAAACCTTCTCTTATAGAAGAAATGTAAAAGGGAGAGTTTGGATGTTTGGAGTTCCAATCTAACTAAAATTTTCAATCTTGAAAAACATAAAGTGTATTCAACAACTGGGTACTATAAGGAGATAAGAAATATAAAAAAGCCTTTCTGGTTTTCAGCTTTTTTGTTTCAAGTTATATCATTATAGAAGCTGTAGCTGAAAAATATAACAATGTGACATAATTCTTCTCTATCAAATTTTCTTTTTGAGAAAATTGTTGTAACAGCTGGGGATGTGGTAAGTACGCAAAATATTTAAATGTCAACCAGCTCTTTCATACCTGCTTTATCACAGCTCTTGTTAGACACTGGCAAATATCTTTGGGCCAATCCTTCTTAAGAAGCAAGAGAGATAAATAATAACATATTAAAAAATAGCATGGCAGAAAGGTGTAATTCCTGTTTCCAAATAATAGCCCTTGCTAATAAAATATATTTCAGCAATCAGACTAAAGATTAAAGAGCATCAAGTATGTTAGAGAAAACTCTGAATTAAACCTTGCTGGGAAGAATGCAAAGCACTTTAAGTTTGGGAACCTGCTCTGTTTCCTGGTTTACACCCACCATAGAATTTCTACTTTCCATGAGACCTATAGAACTTGAATACAAATATATGCTTATCTGTGTAGGCAATTCTGCTTTCTGTAGAAGCAAATCAAATATCTTTATTCAATCTTTAGCTCAGAATTCCTAGATATCCATTAGGCTTTTTTTTTTTTTTTCTTTTTCCGTGAGTTATATCTGACCAGGAACTTTGTGATTGACTCTATGGGCTGAAAAAGTATGCCACATATATTTAAATAGACAACATCAGTGTTGTGGTTCCAGTTTGGTTTCCCAGCCAATGCACCATTTATGTCGTGGTTTCACATTCGCTAAATTTCATTTATCAGCCGGGAAATAGGACTTTGGGAGAAAAGGGCAAAACAGGCACAACTTAGAAGTAAAAACAGATAGATTTTATTAATATACATTAAAGAAAAAGAAGGGGAAAAAATGAGATATTCTGAGACATTCAAACACCTTTCCCCCCCCCCCCCAACTGTTCACTTCCCACTCACCACAGAGAGAAAACTATGATTTTCAGTCAGTCACCACCATTTAAACACAATCCTACATCACCTTGGGAGAGAGGCCTCTCTAGGGTTATGGAGAACATGCCACAAGAAAAGGTCTGGTGGCTTTCACAGATCTACAACTACCCGGAATTTCTGCAGATTCTGTGCAGTCTCACCCATATAACAGTTTTCCACATTGTTTATTGGCTTCCACATCTTTGGGGTATTGTTTTAAGAATGCTTTTCTAGTACAAAACAGGGATTCTCTTCCATCTCTAAATTCACTTCTATCTCAAAAGAATTAAAGACCTCCTTATTCTTTCCCAGGAGCCAGGGACATATTCTATTCAAAATTCTCAGTTAAAAACCATGTATATTAATACACACAACCCTTTGGCTAGAACCTGCATTCCCCCAAGCAGCATTAGGATATTACAAAAACAGTCCATTTCCCCTTAATTCACATCTAGAGAAGTCCAGTCAAAAATGTCCACTTCCTCCATCTCATCTTCCAATAGTCTTCCTCAGTACCTTCACTGACTTTGTCTCAGTGCTGTCTCTCTACATTTCAAATCACTCTGTCTTCCATGGAGGAGGGAAAAGCAGTAAAGTCTTTGCTCAGAGCTTTTTTTTCCCTCTCCAGCGGACTCTCAGAACTCCAAGGCCGCAGGTGATGGTGGGGAGAGGAAGGGAGAGAGGGAGCTGCTCAGGAATGCTGATGAACAAAACCTCCTCCACCCCTGCTCAGACCTAAAGTGACTCAAACCTGGATCAACTCCCTGGAGCTCCAGAGAAAAGTTCTTCAAAAATCTCTCCTCCTTCAGACCAGTGGCTCTAGCAGCCAAGGCCCAGAGCACGGCCACCGTGGTCCTGGCGCAGGGCCAGACTCTGGTCTGCAGTCCTCCTCCTCCTCTCCCCATCGGAGGAGCCGGGAGGGGACAGAGGGGACACGGCCAGCCTCACCCACTGTCCCACAGGCAGGGACCACCAAGGCCCAGCAGCCCTGGCCCTGGGGGGCCCAGCCCAAACCCCGACCCACGAGATGGTGTTACCTTCTCGCCGGCCAGAAAAGGAAAAGGACAAGTCACCTGGAACTTGTGATTCAAGACTGTGTTTCCGGAGATGTAGAAACACTCCCATTGGTCAGCCAAGCTGTCAATCACAATCCATGCTAGAACTTCCTTAGGGGAAAAAACTTTTTCACATTCATGCTAAACCACTACAATCAGGAATATTAATAAATTAATTACTGACAAATATTCACAAGGGCTTACTAATTGTAAGTAAACATACTTTGTATCTACTCTGAAAACAAAAATATGCAGGTTTTAATATTTAGTTTGATAATAAGTTTAAGAAACCCAGCTCTTATTTTATCTGATTTTTGAAATAAAATTTAGGATTTAAAATGTGTGAACTATATTCAAATCTTATTCTCCCAAGAGGAAATTTAGATTAGATGCATCTTATCCTAGTTTAAATTAATCCATGTAGCTTATTTAAAACCCTACAGGAGGAAATAAATAAACACATATTAAATTTTAAATGGTAAAATGTTTTGCTATAATCCAGGAAAAGCAAAGCAAAACAAAAGAAACCAAACCAAACAAACATCTCAGTTGGTCTCTTTGTACAATAAAAGTAGGAGTGATTCAGAACTGAAGTGTGTTTGAAGAGCAGAAATGTGATAGACATGCAAACCGAGAGCTGGTTATGACACATCCATATCGATGATATCCCTTATGTTCATGGGAGGCATTATAATAACTGCTTCTAATTTAACTGTCCAAAGAACAAGGATTGAATATTGTTGGATGTATGTGGATGCAATTTCATGTGCAATCATTGTTGCTGGGTTCTGTAAACCCACTCTTCTGCTTCTGGCATTGATTAATTAATTTCATTTGTTTAATACCACATATATCAATAAACAAAATGCTTTACCTAGTTCTACATATTAGTTTTACTCAAACTGAGTGATGACTTGATAATGATAAAATCATTCTAGATAGCTAAGTATTCAGAAAAACAAAATCTCTTTCTAGTTTTATCAGTTACAATCAAGATAAATAGAGCCAGGCTAAGGTATATTTATAAATAAACTGACATGAGATAAACAGAATCAGTGTAATATAAATTGCAAATACTGCATTAACTTCAGCAAGCTGAGTTTTCTTTTACATAGTCTAAGAACTGCCTTAATCTTTGCCTCATTTTGGTATGATAAGAAAATGAAATAAAGCAACAAATTAATAGAAATCTAGAAAAAATGTATTATTTTGTTATTGCTCATTAGAGGTAAAGAAAAAATACCAGTTTGTTTCTTTAGAGATAGCACCACAAATTATAGCTGGAGATTCTCAGCTGCAGAAAACTATTTCAGATATATATCAACTGACTTTTCTAGAAAAAAATTACCTAGTTTGCCCTTCTAAATATCTAAATGTTTAAGTTCTAAAAAACCAACCAACCACAAAAAAACCCAAGAAACCCTCTCCTCCCAAACAAACAAACAAGAAAAAAAAAAAAAAAAAAAAAAAGGATGTACTCCTTTCCCTTAAGAATGAATGTTCAAGGTTTTTCACATGGTAGTTTTAAAGTAATTTTATAATTTCGGATTAGTTTTTATAAATAATTTAATTTTTTTTCTTAAGAAAATCCCTGTTGCGTTTTTTAAAAATTGTCTGTTTGGCAGAAGGCACAGATAACAATGACCTGAAATGTTCAGACAACTGTTCACCTTTACTGCATATATGGCCACTGAAAACTTTCACAGAATTACAGAATGGGTCAGGCTGGAAGGGTCCCCAGTGGGCCATCTGGTCCAACCTCCCTGTTTAAGCAGCATCATCTTAGAGCACACAGCACAGGGTTGTGTCCAGATTGTTCTTGAATATCTCCAGTGAGGGAGACTCCACAATCTCTCTGGTCAATCTGCACTGTAAATAAGATCTTCCTGTTAAGAACTTTCTGTTCAATTATGATGCTTGACTTACCATACTTGACTACTTATACTTTTAATTATTCTAGAACCTGAAGATCTACACCACAACCTACTATAAAGTGCAAACATATAATAAATGACTGATTTTTTAAAGTTTAGACTGATTTTTTTTCCCCTCTTCCTGAGGCTAGAGAGCTAATTTTGATTTAGATATTGATTAACTTAAGCTATTGGGCATATTTTCTGTTGTAGTCACTTTCAGCATGCTATATAAGCCAATAATAATAAAAAAAAAAAAAAAAAAAAACAAACTAACATTTCTTATAGGTGCTATCAAACAGTCTAGAATTTGACTTTCATTCAATGTCTGGAGAGATGGAAGTCCCTGGATGTTTGCTATCTCTGTTCACTTAGGTCTTGAACTTGCCCTTGTCCACCACAACCCTTGCAGTGCTGCAGGTTACTCTGGACTCTGCTCTAGTCTGACTTTTGCTGACAAATCAGCTGAATCCTAGTGAAAGCAAGCTCTGGCACAGGAGGAGGCAGACAAAGATGTATTTCACTAGATAGATAATGAGATATCTCTTTTCATAGATGACCATCTGCCCTTTTCTCGGGAACTCATACAATTTCTTTATAATGAAGATGTCCTCTGGTATGACAGTTTCTTGAGAAAATGGTTTCTTGATATTCCAAGCACCTAAAGAGAAATACAAATTGAAATGTGAAGAACATAAAGACTTAATGAAGTGGAGGGCTCAAAGAGGCTTGGTTTTTTGTCTTGTTTGGGTTTTTTTGGTTGTTGTTTGTTTGTTTTGGGTTGGTTTTTTGGTGTTTTTTTTAAGTAGTGCCATCCTGAGTTAAAAGGATTATCAATGCTGCAGAAACTGTGTGATTTAGAGCAGGATAATTAAAAGTAAACTGTGATGATCAGTGGGTAATAATGCAACATCCCATCCTTCTCATTCAGAAAATTTCAGGAGGTCTGAAAAGAAGGAGGGAGCATGATATACACATGACAAAACTGTATTATTTTATTTAAGCTTGAGGATTCTGTCTCCTACAGTTTAAACAGATGTGTTATGCCTGCATGTATGATGAATGCTTATGCAATGTAGTATACAGATTTTTAGGTTTTTTTATTAAGTGATTATTGACTTTAGTATTGCCACAGCTGGAAGACCCTATGTTTCTCTTTCCTGCTTTTATTACACGTAGTACTGCTGATCATTACCATCCACCCTGGGAAAAATTCTTTCCATTTTCTTGTATTTAAAATACATCTAAATTGCACTTCAATTTTTTAAATGCCTTTACATAAATCTATGATATGATTTAAATGGTGGCAGTGTTGACATTTTGCATAAGATCAGATCAAAAGCTGAAAAGCTGTGTCAATTCACTGAACAAGCTGGTGGAAGCAGATATCTGGAACCAAAATAAGGCACAGTCGTTGTCTAATCTACTAAAAATGCCTCTGGCATAATCCTTCTCGTATTCGTGGAGGCTAGTTCAGGGTCACAGATAGTAGTCCCCATGCCACATACTACAGCTAAATGTAAAAGATTTTTTTTATTATTATTTCTGAGGAGTTATTTTTTCTAAGAACCACTTATTAATGACTGATCACTCCCAATTGAAAGAAACTGATAAAAAATATTTCAAATTATCTCTAAGGTACAAAAGCACTGTATCGAAATAAGAACAGCTTTCTTCTATAATCATTGTCTGCTGCTAGGGGCAATCAGCAAGTCTTAAAGTGTGGCCTGTAGGACATTACTTGTAACTGCATTATGCTTTCATTACAGGTAGAAGGCTCTTCATTCATGGAAAAGTTGAAACTTTAACCAAAACAATAGTATTACAGCCACACCACTGGTGCAATGATAATTAAACTTGCTTACATTTTGCTATTCTAAGACTGTGTTTTCATTCTTAAAATGATTGAATATTTGTCCTCTCTGGATTTTATTCTTTGAACAATGCCATGCCCACACATATATAGAAGTGGCAATATTTCTCTTTTGTTTAAAATGGTTAGGAGCTGAGTTTGAAGTCCAGAGCTGCCTTTGGGATATGACAAGTTATGGAGAGGTGATTTAAAACTCAGCTTTCATGACACACGTCTTTGGTCTGAATAGGAGTTGGAGGAGGCACATAAAAATTGCTTGAAGCAAAGTAGCAATGTTAAAGATTCAATATTCATCCTTGAAAGGACATTGTAATAGTACAGTTTAACAAATGCTTTTACAAAAACGTTGATACAAAGCCAAAAATGAATGCTGCCAGAAATTGATTTTTTTAATTTTTTTTTTTTTTTTTTTTTTTTTAGCATTTCAAGTTTTATGAGTTCTTTTTAGTGTGCAACATTAGTCACAGAATAATCAGATAATTCCTACCTGCAGTCATATGTCACTGTGCCAACTGGCATGCTGCTTGGCCAGACAGGCGATTCCTACAGTAGATGTGGTGACACAGTAATACAGGAAAATTGCTTCTTTAGGATGCTGGAAACCTAGCTGTTCTATAGACATACAGAATGAAGACCCTCTTCAAATATGTATGACCAAGTAACTATGTCCTCTTTCTAGAAATATCCAAATATGATATGGAAAACATCCACTAAATAGTCCCTCTTCTCAGGATGAGAAAGACTGATCTGCCCAGATATTTTAAGTGGTTTAATGTTTAAAGAGATGCATATTTTACTACTGTCAGGAAAAAAAAAATTCCCATTTAAGCAGAAAGACAATAATGTTTACAATGAAAAGCCTATCATTTATTTGTTTTTTTTCCCTATTATTTTATTGAACTATGTTATAATAGCTTCATAAATAACACTAATCAATCCAAGTAAGGTGGCAGGATGTGGTCACACTTGGACCACATTTATAAGGGTCTGTTACTGTCATTACTAATGTTCTGTTATGCAAAAAGCCTAACATTGGTTCAGTCTTTCCTTTGCTGTTTCCTGATGTGCTCATGGAAATGTAGTTGTCCCCTGTGATGACAGTGATCCTTGTTCTTTCAAGTGTTACTGTCTTCCAGCTGACAGTGAGCACAGTGCTTGTTTTCCTTTGTTACACTGTTTCCCTCCTCGGGATGGCTTTCATCTTGTTTTTGTTCATGTTTGAATACCCTTTAGTTTCCTATTACTCTTTTTTGATTAATGTCAACAATTCCACCCTAATGTGACACGCAATTTCATTGATAAACAGTTTATTATCCCTTCCAGATAATCTCTAAAGGCATGAGGTATTTCTGGAAAGGTATTTCTGCAATGCATTGCTGGTATTTTTATGTTTATTGTCTTACTATTGTGTATCATCTCTTCTGTAGGTATTTCTGCATAAAGTGGTCTATTTCCACAGGATTGTGAATTTAGTAAGTATTTTTGTTTCAGGTAAGATACATATTTTTGTGATATGAGGATTGCATATTTGCCTAAATCATCAAGCTGCTTAAAAGCAGATTAACTGGCTGTCAATTGGTCACTTTTCAGACTCTATCTTTCCCCTGTTTCTCTGCTTATTTACAGGACTACTAAAGGGAAAACAAGGTAGTCCCACGTAACTTGCAGATCGTCTAGAAATAACTTTCTCTGGCTGATCTCAGCTACTTCATGAGAAGACAAATGGTTCTTAGAGTGGAAACTCAGCACAATTGTGGATATTAATCTGGAAATCTGGATTTTAAAAGCAAACTAAATTCTTAAATAATTGATGCAATCTATATGGAACCAGGCAATAGCATTTGGTTTTATTAAGACTTTCTATTTATATTTTACCTTTTTACCATTTACAACGTACTACAAGAGCAGGTTAAAAGATGGCAATTGAATAAATTGTGGTCATGAGGCCTGCCTACAAAGATAAAGTTCAAATTTCTAGCTCAGTTGATAGAAATGAGTGCCAGAGAAAAACATTATGTCATGGCACATGACATCAGTTCTACTAAAAATCTGATTTGATTCTAAAATTTTCCATTGCAAATACTGTCTTGTCAAGAGGAGTGGGATAAAATTGGGAGGCTTTTACTTGCTGCTTTGACTTCTACTGATAATTGAGTTTCTGTAGTCAATAAACTTCAGAAATAGTTTTCAAAAATCATTGCCCTATTTGTTTGTTTTACTCTCTTGTTTGTTTGGTTTATTTTCTTGGAACATATTTTACAATAACCTGAAAAAAATCAATTATTATATTTTCTCTCTGTAATTATTAGTTACTAATCAGTTATTAACATTACTTCTTTTCATGGAAGTTTGCTTATTTTAAGTAAAGAAAAATAAGGACAACATTCACACAGCCCAATTCTGGAAATCAATAACACTATTAAGTCCTGCAAAACTTTATGTAAGAGTTTCTACAGAAACATATCTCGAATAGAAATTAATAAGGAAAAGTATTATGCCTCAAAGCACTGTGCACTTTGAGTCAAAATTCTGGGGTCTTTTGCCAGAATGAAAGTAATACTGAACAAGTCATTTTTATCTCAGTGTGCATTGCTCCCTTACCTGTACATTTCATGGCTATATTAAACAAAAAATACACTTAACAGGTATGCATGGTAGGGTTTCTTTTAATGCCATCAGTTGCTTGACATAAATACACATTTATGGTGATTAACATTTTGAAAGGTAAATGAAGTTAAATACCAAAATAAAAATCTCAGAAAATTCTGGGTGTTTTTTTTTCTTTTCTTTCATTGAATTGCAATGATTCTAATGAGAAAATGAAAAGAAGACATTTAATAAGGAAAAAAAAAACATTTCCTTAAGATTAACTTGAACACTCAATTGTTTTTTGGTTTTGAATACCCAGGGTATTACCAAAGTCATTAGAATTGAGAAAAGCCATGGTAACGATTTTGCCAAATACAGACTTGTTGAAAAAATCTTTACACTTAAAAATATAATGAAAAAAGGGTGTTTTTTTCTGAAAACAACAGTTTTAATTTGTGAGTTCATGATTCCAATTCTACTGCAATGAATACTGTGCATAGCTCAAATGTAGCTGAACTGCTCTAAAATAGACTGGAAACTCAGAATTCACACAAGGAACGTTTAGGAAGGACTAAATGAAAACTCATCAGAAAACATCAAGAACATCATGATTTGGCCAATATTTGCTTATCCTATACTTTCACGTGGGCAAAATTCTGTACAGATGAAGTTGCAGCAAGCTTTATAAATAATGAACGTAAGATGTACTCAGCTCTCATCCTGATGCAGAAAACTCTTATTAAAGTGTCAAGAGATACTGAGAATGAAAGGAGTAGACCAACAGCAGATTATAAACTTGCTTCCAAGGCTCTGTTATGGACAGTGGAAGCATTATCTAATTATCCTGTTGTTACCTATCTTCTAATTAACAATACAAACAAAACACTCAAACAAACATTTCCTAGTAACTGTGGAATTGCATTGATATAACAGTGCTTCCATGCTCTTGGCAGTACAAAGATCTATTAAGAAACAGAAAACCTAACAATATTCATGCTTAGAGATTTGAATATATAAAATATGTAATACACCTCTACCACTATATTACAACTTTCTTTTTTTCTTCCCTACAAAAATTGTCTACAATATTGGCACTTCTCCCTCATACATTGCATGGTGTTTTGGTTGCTTAAATGTCTTCCTGTCTTTCACGTTAGGATTCAAGTATAGCTGGTATACCTTTAAGTATTGGTTGTTTATTTAAAAAAAAAAAAAAAAAAAAAAAAAAAAAAAAAAAAAAAAAAAAAAGTGGGTTTTTTGGGTCTTTTCGGTTGGTTGGTTGGTTTGGTTTTTGTTGTTTTGTTTTGGTTGGTTGGTTGGTTTTTTTAAGAGCTGTTAGAATTGAGGAGAACAAATAACTCAAGATAGATAGTTCTCTTCCTTTTTGTTTCAATACTCAGGTGTATAAGTCTTATCCATAAGAAATTTTACATGGCTCTTCAATCAACTTCAGATTCACAATGTGATATTTAACTCTTTCATTTTTATCCTGTGAGGTAAAAAGGGAGATTCTGGGAGTCAAACAGAAGAAACATTTCTAAGACTGCTAAGCTACTTGAGAAAGAAGAGAGGAGGCATTCTCATCAAGGAGAGAAACTTGAAAGTCTAAGAATAATAAAGAAGCAAATATGAACCAAAAGGTGTATGCTGATGTTAATAGAAAATAATTTTTTAATATTTATTTTATGCAGTTTGTGCAAATATCAAAAGCACAATTTTCTGTAGCATGGTTTGAAAAACTTGAAAACTTGGGGTTTTTCTCTATTAAATTATGCAGAAAGAGAAGGAAAGCTTTTTGGTATTTTTAACCTAAGAAGACAGTCATTTTCAACTGCAGAGATTCTGTAACAAGAAGAAATCCATGCACAAGAACCTAATCTTTGGTCTTGAGGTTATGGTGAATACACTGAGGAATAGATAATAATAAGTATTAAGAAAAGTCCTTTGGAACATTTCAATTGTAATATATCTGTACATTGCAACATCTCCCTGAGAAGCACAGTGTCACATATAATTATACAGTGCCCAGAGATAACACAAAAGACCATCTGTAAGCTTTCAACAGATGTAGCCTTTGAATACTTGAGCTTATCATGGTCTTAACATTTTCAAACCTCAAAACAAGTGCAGCTTAAAAATCAATACTGGAGTAGGAACAAATTCAAAATTGGGATATTCAAATTCCTGTGAAGTTGATATTTTGTTCACTGTTACTAAAAAGCATGTATCTGTTCAATACCTTGTGTTTTAAGGGAAAAGGAGTTTGTATACATAATTAAATACCTGTAGATTTTTTTTTTTCAAATTAATCTCCCTACAAACACATAGATTAAGAATAGAACAGACTAGAACAGACTATTTCAGTTGGAATAAACACAGCAATCATCTTGTCCAACGACCTGACCATGTCAGGGCTGACCAAGTTGTCAAGTTCAAATACTTCTTAAACACTGACAATCATGAGACATCAGCCACCTCTCCAGGAAGGCTGTTCCAGTGTTTAACTACCCTCTTGGTAATGAAGCACTTTCTAACATCTACTCTAAACTTCTTCTACTGCATTTATGAAGCATTCTTATTCCATCATATCATTGAACAGCAGGGAGAAGTGATCAGGACCTTCCTTTCCATTTCCCCTCTTAGAAGGTGTAGAGAGCAATGAAGCAAAGAGATTTTTTTCGCTCCAAACTAGACAAGCATAAAGTCCTCAGCTGCTTCTCACAGGACATTCCTTCCAGCTCTTTCACCAGCTTTGTTCTCCTCCTCTGGACACACCTGAAGGACCTTTCTCTTTAATGCTGAGGCCCAGAACTGCACACAATACTTTAGGCGGGGCCACACCAATGCTGAATACAGTGTGATGATCACCCCTTTTGACTGGCTGGTGATGCCATGTTTGATGCACCCCAGGATGTGTTTTGCCCTCTGGATTGCCAGGGCACACACTGCTGAGTCACACCAAGCTGCTGCTGGCCAGCAGTCCCAGATCCCTTCGTGCAGGGCTGCTCTCCAGCCTCTCCTCACTTAGACTCTTCCCCATCATAACTCCATCCTAGGTGGAGAAAAAATGGGAGCACTACCTTTAAAGCCTGGGACCGTGTTTGTGGGGGCCCCAGGGAGCTCTGGGCTCAATGGCGGGCTTTTTTTCAAAGCTTCATGGCATGGGTGTTCGGTGGCACTGGGTAGTTTGTTTTTGCTTGGTTTTCTTGGCCCAAGCAAAAGCTTTTCCCTCCCCTGGCTGGGAGAAGCTGCAGCAGCAATCTTTCAGCTGTCCCAAAGTGAATGGAATAGCTGCTAGTCCGAGACCAGCGAAGCAGGAGTGGGGCCATCCTGCTCCAGCCCTAAACCTTGGGGAGCCAAGCCAAGAAGAAAGTGCACCAAGAGGCTTCAGCCCATGAGTGCCATGGTGAGGTCAATGCCAGAAGTTTTTGCCACCAGGTTTTTGCCTACTGCTGGAACTCTTCCATGGAAGCTCCACTTCCCTCAGCGTGAAAGCCAGCACCATCTCACACCATATGTCAGGGGTATTTCTTCAACTTTTGCCCCATTTTCTGGGCATTTCTGGGGCCTTCTTCCTGTGACTGTGTAGGGTGGGGAGTGAGTTTTTGTGAGCATTCTCTTGTTAATAAAACATTTTTTGTTTTTGTTTTTGTTTTTGTTTGTTTGTTTGTTTTTTGTTTGTTTTTCACTTTCCTTATCATTCATTTTTCTGTTGGTAGAGAGTGGTTACTGAAACCTTTAGAGGAGACTACTTATTACAGAGTGTCATCTCTTAAATTTGTCTCAAAGCTGAGACAATTGAATTTCAACTTTTGAAATTCCAGCCCAATAATCATAGCCCAAAGCACTAATCTATCTAGATCCCTCTGTAAGGCCTCCTGTCTTTCAAGAGAGTCAACATCACCTTCCAGTCTCCCAGTTTGGGATCATCAGCAGACTTACCATAGGTGCACCTACTACATCCAGATCACTGATAAACAGATTGAACAGGATTGGCCCTGGAACTGCACACTGAGAAACATCTCTGGTGACTGGTCACCAGCCAGATGTACCTTCATTCACCACAGCCCTCTGAGAGCTCTGCCCTTCAGCCCCTTCTTCACCCACAGCACCATTTACCCACACATCCCACGGCTGGACAACTTGTTCAGAAGGATTCTGTGAGGTTCAGTATTAAAAGCTTTACTAATATCAGGGATAACTACATCCACCACTTTCCATTCCTCCACTAGGGAGTGACCTTTTCCTAAAAGGATATCAAATTACTGAAACAGGACTTTCCATGTGTAGACCCATGTCGACAGTGACTCGTGACCGCATAATTCTTTAAATAGCTTCCACTAGTATCCAGCATGATCTTCTCCATAATTTTTCAAGGAGCTACAGTTAGACTAACAGATCAACAGTTCTCTGGGCCTTCCCTCACACCATTTTTGTAGATTGGAATAACACTCGTTAGCGGATTAATTTTATTTCATTCAGGTAGCAGGAAATGGTAAGAAGTTCAGAGTGGGATGTTTGTTTTAGGGGTCGAAGACAAGGAAATGGAAAAGAAGATGTGCCCAAGAAGGTTGCAAGATATGAGAAAGGAAGACTGAAAGAGGAAGGCATAATGAAGATAAAAACCTATCAAGTCATACTAACCGTGCATTACAGAGGTAGATCTTCACACACCTTGAACTAGCTTAAAGAATGGTAATAAACTCTTGGTCCCAAAGGTATCATACACCTAAGTGGAGCTGGAGTTTCACTAAATAGGACTATCAAAAACATAGATTTAATGATCCTGTGCTTACACCCAGCTAAGCAACTAATAGCATTCCAGGGTGCTGCAGGCTTGGAGTGCTCTGTGAGCAATAAAATTATAACCAAGCTATTAATAAAAACTGATTTTCATTTCTTCCATTCAATAATCACTTACTATGAACAGCAAATACCTAGGTGGAAAGTAAAATGCAAATTTCTCACATGGTTTCTCACACGCCCATAAATCTCCCAAACCAAAAGTCTATGAAAGATAAAAGCCAAGGTTAGAAGTTACTTTGTAAAAAGGAGATAACAGACTTATATGTCAACAAAGTTATTACTACCAGCTGACGGAAGCTGCAGAAAAACACTATTTCAAAGACAAAACTTTAAACTTTCTACCCATTTACAGGTTCCTTATCTTAGGATACTGAAGAGAGAAAAAAAAAAAAAAAAAAAGGGAAATTCAACCACAATACATTTGCACAATCATAAGAGCAAAGTAAACTTTTCCAAATAAAAGTTTTTTCACATGGGGTAAGATATTAAAAACACTAGGATAACTTGTAAAGGTGTATACTGAAAATAAAACCACTTTTTATAAGGTGGAAATAATAATAGGTTGTACAGTGTACCTGAAGTTTCTGATGACAATGGACCAACCTCTTTCACTTCCAAATAGTTCTAATTTTAGTAAGTGCAGGCATAATTCTAAGGTTCTCTTTGCTTGGTAAACCTTCCATTTATCACTAGATTGCGAAATATTCACCCACAGTTTACCTGCTCTTATATCAAAAAAAGGGTTCCAATATCTTTCAATATCTTTCATCTGGTTCCTCTTTCCTACGTGAATGGTGAGTTAGTTTAGAAAAAGCCTGCTTGGGAATGGAGAGGCCTTATATATAACCCAATAAAATACAAATAGACCTAGAGAGTCTCTTTAGTCAATCTTTTAGAGGTTTGGTGGCAGCTTTGTTTATTTATTTATTTAGATCACCTACAAGTAATGACCAGTATCTATGTTTAGCACAGACAATGAGGAAGTATCAAATACTTGACACTGAATAGTTTGACACTCAAAAAAAAAAAAAAAAATCTAGGTTCTGAGTTCATATTGCCCATCTCAGATGGAGAATAGAATTTTTAGCCCTGTTCTTTTAAGTTTTAGTTTTCTCAGACAAAATCTTACTAGATTCTTGTCTGCAAAATGAAAAGTTGTGCACACACACAGTAAAAACACTGGAAAAGGAGTAATATACACAGGAAGTATCAAAATGAATCTTACTTCTAAATACCATTACAGATGGAAAGCAAATACGCTTTTGGACAGAAAAATTTAGGCAATAAAAGGTTTCTGTGCAACTTAGGTGTGGAAACTTTCATTGCCCAATTAAGTATAACAAATGAAAATCAGTGAATTTCACGGAGCACATGTGAGTTTGGTCAGCTGAGTAGTTCCCAAAGTTTATGGCTGTTTTAACTAGAAGCTTGACTAAGTTGTCTAATTTTCTGCTGATGTCAGAAGCAAGTATATATGACATCCTCAAGAGGTTGATTTGAATGACAGAAGTTTAGCGCTTCAGTTTTTTAAGATTTTCAACAAATATGTGAAGAAAAAATCTTAATTCTAAGAATATATGTGTGTGTTGGGTGGCAGGGGGGAGATACATATGTGAATTTTTAGGAACTAATTAATATCTTATAGACAAAAAGTTGTTTGGTTTTTTTTTTCAAGTGTTACTTGAAAGCAGTATCACTAGCACAAGTGCATTATCTATCTGTAGTCAAAATAATACCAAAAACCTTTTATGTATTAATACTAGAAATTCTTTACAGATCATCTTAATATTTAGATATCAGAGAAAACTGCAAACAAATAACTTGATTTAAATTAAAATACTTTGCCTTAAAACACAAATACAAGTTTAAACAAACTAGTAATATTTCTGTACTCTATAAAGCTAATGCATGTGTGAGTGTGCTTTGCTTTCTTTCAAGTAATTTAATTGTTCAGATAATGTATATTTGATAGAATTAGTGAAAAAACATAATATAAAGACATATTGAAATATCGTATTTTTTGAATACACAGGTAGTCCAATCCTCATTCTATTAAAAAATTAGAGGAGTATTAATTAAGTAATGTTAAAAAACACTCTCAGTACGTGCTAGACACAATAACTTGCGTCTTTCATAATTTTTTCTGTAGTTTTAGATGTGTGTTTGTTTCACGAATACAAAGCACTTATAATTTCTTTCTAGCCATGTTGGGAAAACTGACTCAGGATAAAGTATGCCAGACAGAAATGTATTATTTTCCTTTTTAACTACTATTGTCATTATTTTAACTTTATATGGATGATATTTTGGGGAAAGAAAAAAAAAAAGAGTGAAACTCATTTCTTAATACTGGAATGATTTATTATAATGCCAAATTGACTCTGGTTAAGAATCTAATTTGCAGATACTTTTAAACTGTAACTGGAAATTTGAAAGACTGTTTATATGGTAATATATGCCATGTTGATTTGATTTTTAAGTTTCCATTATTTGGAAAACTGTATTTTCAAGATACAACTCTAGGGCACGATGAGTTAGGATAAAAGTATCAAATTCTATTGCTTGTGTATTGATCATTGAGTTCTTGATAACATTTACTAATACTACTGTTCTCTAATCTCTAGCTACATTGGCAGCCCAGCTAAAATAGAACAAGATTTCACCAGAACTTGTCACCTTCTCTACAGTCAGAATAAGTACATAGCAGTCCCGACTGATTAAAAATCAGACTGCTAAATATTGCTAACAGAATATATGTAACATTTAAAAAAAAAAAGGAATTCCTTAAAAGATGTCACATAAACATGCTCCTAAACTTCCATTCCACTAATAAAACTGTGCCCTACTAATTCAGACAGGAAAGTAAAAGGTCAGAAAGATTTAAAAGCCATAAAAATGTATTAATTGCCAGAGCATTAGGCCATCTGTCATGAACCAAGAGTCTTTGTCCTCTGTGGTGGACTCAGCTCTATCAATAGTGTAACTGCTGTTCAATAGCTGTGTGTTAGTTTAGCTCCTCCTGGAGCAGACATTTAATTGAAACTCAGACTGGCAGAGTACATGGCTCCCTGTTGTTAATTGGTCTTTAGAGACTGTTAAGAAGTATGGCAATTATCTCTAGCCCCAGTCCCAAAACAACAAATTTTTTTTAAAAGAAGGAAATAATAAGGTCACCTTGTCTTTTCATTAACAAGCACCAATAAAAAATTCGTCAGTTCTTTAAATAAATGTAAGCCTATGTGACATTTTCTTTAGACACAGACTTGAATAGAAGTATGGCACAGCAGTTGATCATGTACCACTAAGGCAGGTGGCCCAGAGACTGTCTGATCAAAACCAAAAGTCCTTTTTTACCCTCTTCAGTGAAAAATACTCTTTCTAGGATCAGGTTAAGAGCTTTAATTCAAGGTGTGTAAAAAATAATGCACAATAAAATGTCAAGATGGCTGAAGAAGATGGATGAGAGAAATAAAGCAACAAGTGATCTGTGAGAGAGTCCCAACACCCTTCAGAGAAGAGGACTTTAAGAGTTAATTAGAAATATTTTTCAGTTAAGCAGCCAGCTGTATTTTCTGCCACAAATTATTTAAACTTGGAAAGGGAGAATGGAAATGTTCAGCAATCCCTCTGAAACACAAGACAAAACAATAGAAAAAACTGTATAATCCACTAATTTGCCTTTTAAAATACCACTTACAAACTAAAAACAACTTTTCTTTAAGCACTAAACCTTTCCTTAGAACATGGAAGAGACTTTAAAGAACACACAGTCACTGTGACATGATTTTAAATTTTTAAAATGTAGCAGAAATTTTCCTCTCTCTCTATAGGACAATATTTATATAACAGTATAAATCATATTAGTAGAAACCTTTATTAAAAAAAAAAAAGTTATAGGCAAAAGGTAAAAAATTCCATATATATAGCCAATAAGAATTCTTTCAAAATTAAATGTGACCACTTACAAGATCTTATTTTCTCTCTCTCAAGAACAAAAGTGGCATGAGAATACTGTTTAATTTATGGATTTTCTTGTATTTACAATCAGCATACTTAATACTCATATCTAGAAATAATCAAGACAACAATCAACTTTGCCTTAAAAATCACGTTGTTTTTAGAAATTTTCCCTGCTACCTACTGGAAAAAGAATAATAATTTTTTTCTAGGAAGAATATTCAGGGAATGGTCTCTTCTAACCAACCTTCTCTTTATTCATTGAAGCAAGACTCTGGTGTATATTAAGAGTGCTATCCTGGAAAATGTTAAGCATTTAAACACTGCAGAGTGCTGCTAGAGAACAAAGACACCTCACATTCAGCTGGTGAGGGAAATCACTTTACGTGTTTAATGAAATGAATGAGCATAACTGAAAGACAGACAACCAATGCAGATAGTGCTGCTCAGGGTAGTCTTCTGTCCCCTTTGCATAATTACACAGCATTATGTTTGCGTATGTTATACAATCTGCAGAAAATCTGCAGGGTTGAACACAGAGCCGTGTTGACTACTGTGGGAGTTGTAGCCAGAATGTATTGGGCAGCTCCACGCCAGTGCCGTGGTGGCACTTTTTGGACTTCATGTAAAGCCTTTGAAAAGCACTGCCCTCATCAGCTACTCAAGGACTTGAGTAGCTCCATGTTTAAACTTTAGTGTGAACGACGAATGATTAAATGAGTATTTTAGACGGCCTTCAAGCAGGAGACTCTCAGAAGCTCGTGGCAAATCACCTTGAATAATGATTAACAAGGACTAAAAAATGCACACTTTTATTTCTGTGGACCTTGTTTCCCAAATAAAATTTGATTCTGAGACTTTGAATCTGATTTGGGGTGTGAGCTAATTGACCCAGTCATGTAGCTCTGACAAGAACCTGTAAAAATAGGTTCTGAGTTTTCACCAGATTACTATTTACATCATTACACTTTCAGATACTCAGGAATTAATTGAAACTGCCTGAATCCAAAGTACAAGTATCTACTCTAATGCTAAGTGTTATCAAAACACAAGAAATCTGAAAAACAGGCTTTGTAAGCACAGGTCTGGTATCTGAGTCTGCAGCAGGGCAATTTGGTGTAACTTGGTGCAGTAAATTTAATACAGAGGGGTGAAAATAGATATTATGTATTGTATAATTATCTTTGCTTTTACTCATTTGTAGGAGACACTGCTCTCAGACATAATTGTGGAAGAACACAATTCACATGCTCATGTCTTCAGTTGCTCATTGCATTAAATAAAGCTTTCAGGCTAATTAAATGAGACTGCTTTAAGGTAAATCTCAGTTCTCCTTCAATGAATACAGGCATGAAAAGCTTCCAGGTATATACCTCTTGCTGCTATCACTGTGAGGTCCATCCCATAGATTTGAAAGTCCAGCTTTTAAAATTCTATACTGTTTTAATGCTTCATATATTTTTATTTGGTGTTATAAAAGTGTATCTAAAAGTTAAGATAGCTTTTGTGGTCTTTCTTTTTCTCTTTTTGAGAAACTGTAATGGTTTTGAGAGCAGTAATGGTGAATTACACTTCAGACCATTGCCCTTTACAATTCTGGGTACAGTCTGTCTTTAAAAAAAAAAAAAAAAAAAAAAAAAAAGCCATAGGAGTAAATTCTCAAAGACCACAAAGACCAATATAGGAAAAGAAAATTATTCCATTTAAAAATCTCTGCAAAAATATTTGTTTTGCAGGTCTTATTCCAAGTAACCCAGATGGGTTACTATTAATGATCTTTTTGTCATAAATGGTTCTCTCAATACTTGGACTGCTTGAAAAGCTTTGTTAACATACCAGCATCAATATAAGTGATAATTTAAAGTTTGATGGGTACCGATAACTCAGGAAACTTTGACTTTCTACTTTGGCATGTTTTATGTATGAAGTAGAAGAGCACAAACTGCTCTGACTAGGGAGAGGATGTAAATAAAAAACATTATGGAAGACTAAGCTTAATTCTTTTTCTTGTAACAAATCTCAAAGTCGTTGTATTTACCCCTTAACAACTTCTGTTAAAGTGCCAGGTTGTTATGACTGTATATTCATGAAGAGGTGTTTAAAAACTCAAACTTAGTTAGCTACAATTAATAGTAACTTTCATTCTGGAATGCAGAAAGCTTAATACAAATTTTTCTTTTATTGTTATTGCTGATGTTGTTGTTAAAGATAGCTCTTTACAGTGAATTGATGGATTTTCAAACTACTTTTTACAGAATGGAGTTAAGGTAAATTAACTGAATTTTAGGGTTCCATATAAGACTACACAGGATTCACTATTCCCTTTAATACTTAAATGGAACTCTCCTGATTATTTTTAAATTTTAATGGATATCTCAAAGAATAACACAACCACAAAATTGTGTAGCTTGGAAGGGACCTTTGGAAGTCATCTTGTCCAGAAGACGATTTATAAATGCATGTGTAGAACCTTAATTTCATTGATGATATATGGAATATGTCTCAAATGGAATTCTAACCCAAATCAAAAGATATTTATAAAAAGACAAAGCACAAAGAAGCAGTGAAAAATTGTTCCATACTGAGGTGTCTTAATCACAGTTTCTTATTTCTTTCTTTATGAAGAAAAAGCTATTATTTAAATAAATATTTGTTCCTTGTTTTCCACTTTGACACCATTAGTCCAGAGCAAGAAAATCTGTTTAATCTGAAGGGAGCAATGTGCCTGGAATGTCATTGGAAATTAGAACCATTAGGATTATATTTTCTTTTCTTGTTTGTTTCAAATGCATGTAAATACACATATATAAAAAGTGTGATTTATTTAAAAACATAGGTGAGTAAATCAAGCCAAGACTATGGCTTTAAAATTGCTTTCCTTATCTTAGATGTCCCATTCCTAGAAAAAGGGGTGTCATGATCATTGTACATGCTCACCTGAAGATTGCTTTGGACAATCAAATTACTCTGTTTCCCAGTAATTATTTCATATTGCAGCAACTGAAAATTCCTTGCAAGAAATAAGGAAAATTCAAAAAATATTAATATGAACAAGTAAGAGAAGCAAGGGCAGAAAGAAAAACTGAAGCATAGATGACAGAATTGATTTCTCTCAAGTCACTCACTGGGTTTGCATTCAGCTTCTAGGTCTGCTAGGAAATCAGAAAACTCCAGTATAGTTTCTCAACTTGAAACTCTCAGGACATCGTTCCTTTCCTGATTCCCAGTCTTTTCCTAACTGTCAGCAAAGATATTCAGTACAGGTTTCTCAAAACTAATCTTAGCAAGATTAGTTGAAAAACTGCTGCTGACCTGGGATCTATATAAATATCATACATTTAATAGGGACGTCTCAGTGTTATTTTCCTAAAAATCAAGAAATCCTA
This sequence comes from Sylvia atricapilla, assembly GCF_009819655.1. Lineage (NCBI taxonomy): Eukaryota > Metazoa > Chordata > Aves > Passeriformes > Sylviidae > Sylvia > Sylvia atricapilla. The sequence continues at coordinate 75,277,509 of NC_089140.1, read as the reverse complement.
GCTCTCAGATGATGTAGGTCGGTGTAACTTAACTGATTTTAAATGGTGAATACTGGTTCATATAGTCTAAAAATTTGATTGATTTTTTGTAGTAGTCTATTACTGGGTAGATAGTACAGCTTTCATTTTCTGATTTAATCCCTTCTATTGGAATAGCTTGCAGCTTCTTGTTAAAATAATTTAAAATACTCTCTATTTTTTTCACTCTTTTAACCTCACATCTGCTTGCTGTAACTCAAAAGAGAAATAATTAAAGGACTCCTCAGAAGCCTGGAAATTATCTTCACCTGAAAGCACTGTATTTTAGATACAAATAACACATAGTAACACCTACTCATTAGCAGACCTGCTGTGAAACCTCTGTTCCTCCTCCCTGTTTGAACAATCAGATTGGCCCTGCTTAAAAAAAATTACTTTAAATCGTAAAGATAAAAATATTTTACTCAAAAAAAGAAGTTCAAGACAATCAATTTTCACAGCTCTGTGGTTTAAAGTTTATTTGCTATCAAAGTATTTACAACTGCTGCATACTAGCTGTATATCAATTTAGTTATTTAAGTAGAAAGTTTGGTATAATTCCATCTGTCACTGGAAAATGGCTGATGAAAATAGAAATTCTCTCTTCTTACAGAAGAAAGTTGAATCGGAATAAAATGAGAAGCTTGGATTTACATTATTTCAATACTGTCATTGTTTATGTTTTTAGTAATTAGCCACTCTGTACAACCTGTCTATTATAAATATAGTGGTCCTGTGACTTATTTTCAACTTTTCTATATGGTAATAAGTATTTTTATCTTCTTATGAAGTTTAATTCATTATTCCATTCAGTTTACTCTTCAAGATTTCCCATTGATTTCATCAGGCTATAGCAAAAATTTAATTTTTTGTTTCAGACAATTTCACACACTTATCCAAATGACTAAAAGACTTTCAAAGCAGACATTTTTAGTCTCAAAAAAGACTTTTAAAACTTAATTTTCCAATAAAGTTTATCAACCTTGAGGTGATAGTGAATATATTTAAAATCATCGGAGGTTGGCTGAAGTCAGTTAAAAAGTTGCAGTGCAAAACAAGATAAATCCTAAGCATCCTAGTTATTAATATTATTATCAGTAATATTTTCTTGGCTGACCCATAAATTTCACTGGTTGTTGGGGTTAAAAGTTATCTTAAGCACTCATGGTACATTTTATATAGCACCATTTACTTAAAAGGACCAGTAGAAACTACTATGTCAAGATACTAGTTGAGGAAAAAGGAGTGGTTTATCTGCACTTAAGTAATGCTTTCAACAGTTTCTCCTGTATCATCCTTATAAACAAACTGATTTGTTTGACTTTCTTGGATGAAGTACAGGTAAGATAAACAGACAGTGAAATGGATTAAAAGCTGGATGAACTACCAGGCTCAAAAGATGGTCATGGAAGAAATACATCAGGCGAAAAACTCACCTTGGCATGTACTGGCTATATTTGAATATTTAGCTTGCTATTTAGCTTCTTTCCACTTTATTTGTTACTGTGTCTGCCTCATTTTCTTATTCTTATAATAGATTTCCCCTTCTGCCCTTTTCCCCAGCAGAGTTTCTATAAATGTGAGGCGACATAAAGCAAATTCTGAATAGCAGGTTTTGATTGAAACAGCAAGCATGTTAGACTTAGATATGGAAATAATAATTGAAGTATATTGGGTCTGATTCTTCCCTGGGTTTTATTCCCTCAGAGGACTGTAAGAATTTAAGAAAGTACAAGAGAAGCAGCTGCTGTGTCAGTTTTAAACCATTGTGGGCACCTTAAATACATTTTTCAAACTTTGATTCAGTAAAGAGCTGTATGAAAGCAATTTTTTTGCTGAAAATACTCATCCAAATTCTCACAGTAAATACAAATTATAATCCTTCTTCAAAGTTAGATCAAGATATTATTTTCAAATTGCAACATCAACACCAGAAGCCCAGGCAAAGCTTTTTCAGCTAAAAATGTCCAGGAAAGGATTTTTAAAAAAACCTACTGAATGTATCAAGTCCTGCTTTATAAGCCCTTCATTAATAAATAAATTTTGCCACTTATTTTAAATATACTTTTTTTTCCTCCTAACATTGGAAAAAAGTTTTTAATACAAGGAGAATCTTGGTTTCATAGTTTATGTCTTCATCATATCCCTATCACCTTTCCAAATAACAGAAATTACTTTCATACACATAAAGTTGGAAAAAACTGACAGAAAACCATATATTAAATCTGAAATATTTAATGTTAAGGATTTTTCAAAGAAGCAAGTTCTTGAAAGTCCATCTTTGGAGTGACTTGATGTAAATACTTAAAGAACATGAATTCTTCCCTCATATGTCCATTATTTGCCAGCAGGATAGGCAAATTTCTATAAAAGAAACAGCTGTCCTTCTCTTCGAGGTTATTTATAAATGCTCAACTTTTTTAGCTTTTAAATATAAGAATTCTATATAAATTTGAACTGGATAAAGGAGCTCAGGAATTCTTGAGCAGTATTCCTTGATAATGAGCCTCATAGGCAGGAAATAAATTCACTGTTCATATTGGGGTTTCTCTGTATAATTTTGAAGTATTTTCATTCTTGCATGCCTTCCACTGCCATTTTCTATCATATCTGCAACAAAGGTTTACAGCCCTGTATCTTTGGACATATTCAAGCAAACTACAACCTCCACTGAAAAAAATTGTGACCTTGGAATTTTTCATTCTTAGTCCCCTTTTTTAATGAACACAGTAAGTTGGGGAGGGAAAAAATATTTTTTTCTTGGTGGTACTCAAATAAAGTAAATTTTGACATCTTCTAATGTTGTCTTGTCCTGTACCTATCACAGCTGACAAGTCCATTCATTCACCATAATTAGTACTCCAAGGTGAGGCAACTACCTGGTACATGTACTGCTATAGTAGGAATTAGAGAGAAATGGGGAAAGAAAACTTTCCTAGCAGAGCTCAACATGACAGACTGCACAAATCAATTTTGATTAATTCTGCCTCTTTAAATCTGCCTGCTCTTTTGGAAAGATTGCTATCTGTGTCAGGCACTATGGCAATACAATTAACAAAAGCACTGCAAGGCACTGATAGCACTAGCAGGCAATTTACTTGGCAACATCTTGGCTTTATGAGAGTGCCAGGTTAGAAGGTCCATTGTATTAAGAGTGGGGATTTGTGTTCTATCTTCATGTAAAAGGTACTCATCTTTTACCAAGAAACACCTTATGAGATTTTAATTATATGGCTTCAAGCAAGAATTAATGAGAGAGAACTTCTGAAAAACAACTTCAGGGTTACAAGACAGAGACTGTTTGAATGTAAGACTACTGACAATGAAAACCCAGGGTGTCAGAGCTATAAAGCTCATACTGGGAAGCACAGGCTTATGAAGAGTTGTTTTGTTCTGGTTTGTTTTTCCATGCTGCTTGGCACACACATTTCAAGGCACCTACTGTAGAGGACTGACTTTTCTGAAGCAATATCTCTGCTATGTTAGATTGCTTCATTTCCTAAAGTACTTGACAGAGTGGTAAAATATACTACACTGGTAATAAAATGTCAATTGACATTACTAACAGTAAACTCGTCTACCTTTGAGTATTTTTTTAGTGCAAACATCTCAAAACAGTGTCCTTCTTTCAGAAATGGTGAGGCAATCAAATGCAATGTAATGAACAAGAACTTCAAAATATTGTCTAAATGTGTCATTGCAAGTCAGATTGCCAGTCTGGTGTGTGTATATAAAGTTTATATCCTGCAGTAGCATTCCATGATAACTGAGGAGCAAATTGGCATCTAGCTTCCAGAAGAATCAGATTAGTAGTTCCGTATGATTTAGGTTTAGGTTAAAACAAAAAATGTGGATTATATCATACAAAGCATTTATTTAGTAAAAGTTCAAAAGTTCAATCTGATACTTAAATAATAAATAAATAAATAAATAAATAAATAGATAAATAAATAACAGTCAAACCAGGCATAATCTGTTTGCTACAGACATGAAAGGTAAAATGAATAAAAATTGAAGGTAACACACCTTCACCCATACTTTCCACTGCTGTTTGGGGTGGGATTGGGAGTGAAGAAGTGAAGTTAGGCATGACAAATGGGTGAGGAAAGATGTTGCTTAATTTTTGTCTTTTATTGCTCATCACTTAAATCTATTTAAATTGACAAAAACTTAATTTCCCCCATAAAGATACTTTTTTGCCTGTAGTACAGTTACTGTAAGCAATCTCCCTATCTTTGCCTTAACCTGTAATAATTATTTTATTCTATCCCTTCATAAGGGGAGTGAGAAACCAGCTGTGTGGGGATTTGGCTGTTAGCCAAGACTTACCACAATCTTACAAGAACTTAGAAAAATCTCATATATATCTACCTACATTTATATTTACAACTTTGTCTAACAGAAAAGCAATCTCCATGGTTTTCTTTTTCTTCTATACTGGTTAGATAATAACATTTTAATTTGATGAATTGTAGAGGTTTTTTGGGGTTTTGGGGGTGGTTTTTTTTGGTGTTTGGGCTTTTTTTAAACAATCTATGTGTTGCTAGATCAATCAGCTCTTTCATTTAAATTATTCACTCCAGTAGATGAAAGTATGAATTCAAAATCTTTTCAGTTCACTGAGAAATTCTACAGTTCTGTTTACAGGGATGATGTACAAGAGAACCTGAAGACTGCCACAAGAAACAATTTCTGTATCAGCAATTACCTCAGTGAACCATGTATATCTCCATAAGAGAAGTAGTCAGCCAGAGCCCTCTGTCATGAAACAATGCATACAAAACCTAACACTGAAAGAAAATGAAGTACAATATTTGACTCATGCTGTAGCATAATGATCAGGCTTACAGCACATTTTGTTTACTTCTTCTGTCTAGGTTTCTTTTGCTACAATAATGGCATATTTAGAATTAATAAAACAGACAAAAAAACCTTGCACACCAAAATGATAAAATACAATTTAAAAAAAAATTCTTATCAGAAAGTGTTACTGGCCTGTTTTTGCTATGAAAGTTTTCAGCATAATTCTGAGGCCAAACAATGCAACTTATGTCTCTCCTATACATAACAAATTGTAGGCTACAGAAAGCATGTAGGTTAAGATAAAAGTGATTGTGTAAATTAGGATTAATTAATTACAATTAAATGAAACCAAACAAAACCTGAAACACCCAGATAAGAAAATGTGATCAAGAATAAGAGATTAACAGGACTCTTAACTGATGTTGGAGACTGCAAAAATTTAGCACAGCTATAAGTCTCTCCTTGTCACTACAGAACACAATTTAGCTATATTCTATTTCAAAATTTGAAATACGCTGCTGCTATTCTTTTGGTTTTGTATCATATTAATCTTGAAAGAAGTAGTTAGACTTGGGGCTGCACCATTGTACCTCTTCATTTGCAACTCTGTCTACCAGTATTTTACTTCTCTCTCTGGACCTACTGAAGTCAATGAGAGTTTCCTAATGATGTTCCTAACTGCTACGCAATGTACTAAAATTTTAAGTCACTCCTAACATTCCTCCTTGAAGTTAATTGAAAATGGTCAATTGTGAGAGACTTTATGTAATTTTACAGCTCATCTACTCTATACAAAACTGTTAAATATTTCAAGGATGTAAGTCTACTTCTTGTAAGTATAGAGCCTAAGTGCTTAATCATGGGAGAAAAAAGTTCTAAAGATAATTCATAAGGTCTTGAAGACACTAGTGCTCACTCCATCATTACAGCTGGCGTTCATTCTTCTGAATTTCAGGCCATTACTAATGTGCAAGAAACACTTCCATGCAAAGGAAAAGTGTGGAGCTTATGAGCAGCATTACTTAAGCTTTGTCTCAATGGAAATGTTCCAGATAGATGTATTAATGGCAAACTCCTCTTTCTCTGACTGCCGTGGCATATTACTGGGGCTGCTTGGTATGAATCAGACCAGCTGCAGTTATGATAGTTTTACTGTTCCATGGAAACCAGCTAAAAAAAAAAAAAAATTAGTATTACAGTTGACACAAAACTGAATATAATCCGGCAGTGTTCTCTCATCACAAATAAATAAAGCAACCAGCATGTTAAATTACATTATGAAGACTATGACCACCAGACCATTTATTCCACGCTACTCAGTGGCAATGAACCCAAACCCGGAGTCCTGTGAGCAGTTTTGGGCCCCACAGTTGAAAAAGGTCATGACCTTCAAGAGAGGTTGAGGGAGATGTACTTACCTCATCTGGAGATGCCAAGGTCTCAGGGAAGTCTAAGAGAAAACCAGAGCACTTGAAGGAAAGTTACGAAGATGGCTGAACCTAACTCTTTCTAGAGGCAGCAGACAACAAAGTCAAAGGGGAAATGGCTAAAATTACCTTTCCGAGAGGTTCAAATTAGACATCTGGAGCCTATTGCAGCTGTAGAGCAGGTCACCTTGGGAGGCAGCATAGCCTCCATCATTGGCAACTTCTAAGACTTCATTAGACCAAACCACAGCTGATGTGATCTACTGGTGATAATCTTGCTGAGAGCAGGAGTTTGGATGGCTTCCATAGGTGGTTCTAACCAGCATTTCTAAAACAAACTCCTAAATGTTATCCAGTAAAGCACAAAAGTTAAACCAGATGACCAGCCATTGGATTTGGTGGTTTCTTTTGCAAAGGGTTGGTCCCTTCTGTAAATAAAATTGAATGCTAGCAAGAAAAAATACCATTTTGATATTTTTTCTCTTTCTTATCCTTTTTTTTTTTTTAATCTTGTAAATTACAGAGTTATAAGTCTCTAGTAGCTCTTCCTAACCACTGTTCAGCTTATCTCATCCCAATGAAACTAATCCAAAAATTCAATTTAATATGTTTGCAGAAATATTCTTTAAAATACTGTTTTTCTCCCCACACACAGAGAGCAACTGTGTCTCTGAATATACTGGATATAGCATCCCAAAAAGAAGAGTAACAATATTTCCTTTGAAGTTCAGTTCCTTGAGAAAGAAGTGCTAATGGTCAAACTTCAAAGAGAAACTGCCCTTCCTCCTACCTGGCTGCAGCACTTCAGAGAGAGCTAATTTACCTCTGTGGTGAAAGGCAGGCCTTTCAGCAGTCGAGCTGACTGAGAGAAGGTGTAACTGGTGGACTCCAGAATTAGATGACAATTTTCTTTGAAGCTTGGCTGCTCATCTCATTAGCATTTCAGACATGTTGAAATGATTTACTTTCCATTTTGATTTCATGTACAAAGAAAAATGGAAGCTCCCAACTTAGCTCTTAAAGTTGTAGCTGGTCTTTAAATGGTTTTAATATTCTTAAATGGCAATCATGAAGTTTTCTGACATACATGGTAGAGACACTCAATTTTTTTTTCATTTTTACCACATCTCGATTGCCATCCACAAGGGATGGCATAGTATCTATCTAACAGAAGTCAACAGAAACTATTTGTAAAAAGTGGATGGTATTATTTTAACTGACAATGATTCTATAGAAATTATTTTTTAAAATCCAATGCTTCTCTGAAATATGTCATGATTAAAATTTGCCCCATATAACTACTTTGTTTAAAGTAGCTGGCAGCTTGCACTTCATTATATTTGTATGGTGACATCTACACAACTAAAGAAAAGGTCAAACATACTAGAAATCTGCTGCATAACAATTTCCTATGTGGAATATTTTTCCTGGATACATTATACATTTTTACAATTGACTTTCACAGAATTTAAAGGGCACAGCTCATACGGTCTGTGAGGGCTTAAAATAGCCAGCATATCTCTTCAACCCATGAGGGACCTGACAACCCACAAGTAGAACAGTTGTCTATATAATATTCAGCACAAGTTTCCATCTTTCTATAACTATAACTTTTATTTAGGACATTTTCATGAACCATCTCAAACAAACCCTAGAGGTTCTGAAAAAATTAGGATAGCTCTTAAGCAATTCAGTAGCTTAAAATATAGGCATAATTGAGGTTGCTGATAAAAACAAAAGAAAACAGAGAAAATTGTGCATCAGAGAACATTTGCTGTAATGTGAAAGAAAAAAATATACAAAGAATTGGAAAAGCAATGAAAGGAGAAAGCAGAGCTAAGCTTGAAGGAAAAAGACAGTAAGATTCAAATGCAAAATAGGAAAGGGAGCACAAATAGAAGTATTTTATAAAATAATATGTAATGAATGGAAAAATACTATTGACAATAAAATAGTGGGTTTATTCTTTTACTGCCGGAGGGATTTTAATTTTATCTAGAAAAAAGTAATCTTAAGAGAAAAAGTGTTTTAAAAATATAGTTTGAATAAATTAATTGGCACTTAAAGAGACATACAGTAAAGGTATTAAAACACACCAGGCCATTTTTTATTAGTCTATTAATGCAAACTTCAGGTGGTAAAAGTTTGCACACACACCTGAATTGTACGTTAACTGACAAATAAAATAAACTTTGTTGAATTTCAGCACTTCACTATTGTTGAAAGTAAATGTACATAAATGTACAAGTACAATTTTGTTTACAAAACACCTCTAAGCATTACAGCAAAAATATTGACAAGAAGAAAATTATTAGCTAAAAAACTTCTTTTCCTTTTCTAGAAATAAGGATATTTAGATTTTTTCATCTAACTCAGCTTTTCAGGACTCAGATCATAAAAGATAATAAAATCACTTCATACCTTATTTGGTCTCAAAGGCACGGGCAAGTCTGTCTTTTCAATGGTGAGCTCAGGTCAGCCTTACATTCTAGGTCACAGAATATTGTTATCTAACCACCTGATTTACCATTGTTCGAAAAAAGATGAAGGTTGAGATACTGTGAACAAACTGTGATTTGTGTTGTTGCAGTGTATCACTGCCATGGGAAAGGAATTCCAAATAACCATTGTCACATCATGAAATTAAGAACACGTGTCTGAAATTAGTAGTTTTCTGCCAATATTTTTTAAAAAGGCTTATAAGTTAGACTGTCCCTGTAACATTCCTCTGTCTCTACATATAAAAAGACCTAATTGGAGAGTGTTCACTCATAGGGTATAATTTCAAACCCTATAAGTCAAATTCGAAATATTTCAGTAATAGTGCAAACTTTAGTAACATATCATGAAGTTCACAGAGTGACAAGTATATAGTTGTGGTTTTGTTTTTTTTTTTTTTTAACAGGAATAAACAAAGGAGCCAGACTTGTATAACAAAGTATTGCATTACTGTGTTTCTGAAAAATATTCACTGGTTAAACAAAAAGCTCATAAAAATATAAAAAAAATTAACGGGGCAAAAGTGGGGTTTTTTTGTGTTTTTGTTTGTTTGTTTGTTTGTTTGTTTTGTTTTTTTTTTAAATTTATAGAAAAATGCTGACTATTCTATAATCATGTTTAAAGTTATAATTTCTTACTATCCCTTTGGTTTTGATGTCCTTGGCGAAATTTTAAAAAGAATTCCCACAAGCAATTACAGTCATCCATATTTATCACAGATAATTGTGTGGTCCTTATACATTGCAAAGTGTTCGTGTACTATACTACTGTCATGGATTTTTCCCTCACACGTCAATCAATTTTTAAAAATCTGATAAACTTAATTCCACTTGGACCATTTAGCTGAAATTTGAGCTTCAAAATAATTCAGCCAACAAACGGATTTCAATTTCTATTGATTTGTCAGTCTCTTGGAAAAAACATCAACTAAACACAAACCAAGTTATTTTATAATTAGTGAATTATTTTAATTTTTTTCTGATTTTAAGAGGCAATTTTCTTCATAACTGCTACATTTAAAATGCAAATTTTATATAACTTGGGTGCAATCATTTTAAAAAGCTTATCATTAAGCAGGACTCATAAACTATTACTGTAGTTGCTATTCGTGACAGGATTTGTCAAAAGATATCTCACAGTATCTAAGCTCTCTCATTCTCAATTTATAAGCAGACACTGTAATAAATTTACCAACTGTGACTATGTGAAGTCTGCCACTAAATAAATTTAAAAAGTTTAATAACCAAGTGTCTCTTAGAAAAAATACTGTGACCAATGCCAGGAATTGAAAGCACCCTACTGACCCTCCTGTGGTTTTCTGTTGACAGGTCTGAAATCCTGAGCATCACTGACACCCAGGCAAGTTACCTCTACTAGCAAGTGCCTTGCTTAAACGAGGTGAGGAAAAGTTCATGACAGACAAATTCATACATACAGAAGTACTAAATTTATAGAAAGGACATTTCGCTCAGGCAGTCAGTGAGCTGAACCTTGAGGATGGAGCCACATGTGCCCCAGGGGCTGATACTACAACAAACAATTGTCTATGACCTCTTCATCAGTGACCTGGGCAATGGATATGAGTTCAGAGAAGACACAAAGCAGGGGGGAATGTGTGATACACCAGTCCATCACACTGCTATTCAGAGGGGACCTCAGCAGGCTGAAAACATGGGCTGACAGGAAGCTCATGAAGTTCATTACATGTAGGGGGAATAATACCCTTCATCAGTACACACTGGAGGACCTTCTGGAAAGGACATGTTTTCTAGTAGATATGGGGACAATAAGCTGACCATGCTCAATCCACTCATATACAGTTAATGCGCTTGAAATATATATATATCTATCTATATATCTATAATGAAATTTCCATACTACACACAAATATGCACTCCATATGTAAATTATGCCTATATGTATATGGGCACTTAAGTAGGATGTAGCCTGATTTATATTACTTCTACCAAGAATTTTATTTCTTTCATACAGTTAGAAAATAGTCTTGTCAAATATCTTCATTTTGGAAACAAATATAATAAATTAACTGCATCCAGTTCCTGGAATAGAACATAATAAACAAATGATAAGCATCAGTACTAAAGCAAAACCATTTGTATATTAATTTTATTCAAAATTGAAAAAAAAAATTGCTGTTCACAGAAGCAGAATATACTGAGTACTGCCACTTAGTGCCCTAATAAAGTGTATATTGAAATTACATCTGTATCTCAGGGGTTTGCAATTTCCTTCAAGTATTGAGCAAAATCCAGTGCTTCCTGGATCTGTAGTTCTTTTTTGTCTTGGTTTGCAGTCATATCCTTTTATCCTAGTAGAAAGATAAGAAACTCCAGATGAGGAAATGCTTGAATGAGAGAAGAATCCCTGGAACATCCAGTAAATTGTGCTGGTAATTCAGCTGAAAGAACATCTTGTAAACTGTACTGCACTTCCCACAGCTGAGTGTGGGGGAAGCATCACATCAAAGCAAATAATATCCTTTAAAAAAAACTTCTACCAATTCTATCTAGAAAAGCTTGCAGGGTACTTTTGTCTGATTAATAAATCAGAATACCTCAGACAAAATTCCACTTGTAATAAATATTGCATTGGTTAATTTAATCCTCAAGTCCCTTTTGACAGACTATCTTAAATGCTGAAAAATCATATCATTTCCACATAGATTTCATGTTAGTTGATTGAATGTGCTCACGGTGCAATTTGTGAGGTCTCTTGATTGGAAGGAAGAAAACTGAACATAAGACTACACTGTTACTGGTTATGTTAAACAATTTTTGGGTTGGGGTTTTTTTTTGTATGCACAGGGATTTTAATCTCCTTTAGAAACTATATATGAAGTATTTTCCCCACATTCATACTTGCAAACCTTGGACTACAGCCTTTTGTACTTAACACAAGTCTAAAATGTCAAAAATTTAAAACTCCTAACCACAATACTGAAAAAATAATACAAATGTAATTTTTGTAAATTATTATTTCTTTGCAATACTATTCTGTATCCTCTCAGTACGTCTGCTTCATTCACATAGCTCAAGTGAAATATTTGACATCTTTTCAAAGAAAAAACCCCAGCTATTCTTTGAAGAAAAAAAAGTATGTGAATTTCTGTGAATCATGATATAAGGATTATCAGCATAGTTCTGAGTTCTGTGTGTAGTAACGTTTTAAAACTGACTTGTTTAATGAAGCTTCTTTTATCTATATGAAATCTTACTATTTTAGAAAAGTGGAAGTCTGTTTCACTTCACTAAGTAGAGCTTTCCCATTCTTAAAAGAGAAGAGTCAAAACTTTTAGGTTAAATCGTGATTCAGATTTAAAAAAGACTTTACTTGGGAGCCAGAAACTCTTAATTGTCCTTTGAAAAAATCTGCTTTGAGGAGCAGCAGGCCTTCAGCATTTTTTGAAAGGTGAGTTCTACAGTTCCTTCTTGCCTACACTTTCAGTCTGCTTCAGGCAAAAGAGAAAAGTGGAGATGTCAGAAAAATATAAACCATACTACTGGCCATCTTCTCAAATGCAGTGGAAGATTCAGAAATACAAGAACATTTTGCTTCAGGTTAACCTATGATTCTCTTTTTCTGTCAATATACATTTCTTCTTAGTTAAAAGGGGTAGGAGACTGAGATGAATCTGAAGTATTATGCAGTTCTTGGCTAGAAAATTTTAATACTTCATTATCTTCCTTCCCATTCTTTTGTTAAAATATAGTGTCTTTCATTCTGTCCATTCTTTTCAATGAGACATATTTCACCTGTAAAGTGCTTATCATCTCAATTGAAAATCACATCGAACATGAATATATATAACACCATTTTCAATTACTCAAATTATATGCATTCAAACTTTCATACAAATATTTACTGTATTTCTGCAATTGTTGATGTGATGAAACACAGATCCTTCCTTGGGGCAGAGAGGCTTTGCAGAGAGACCTGGACAAATTAGAGATGGACAATCACCAACTGTAGGAAGTTTAACAAGGCTCCATGTTCTGGAAGAATGGGGCCAGGGAATGAGCACCTGGGGAATGAGAGGCTGGAAAGCAGCCCTGCTGTAGGGGACCTGGGGGTCCTGGTCCATGGCAAGTTGAACACAAGTCAACAGTGCCCTGGCAGCCAGGAGGGCCAACCCTGTCCTGGGGGGCATCAGGCCCAGCATGGCCAGCCAGGCAAGGGAGGGGATTGTCCCCTCTGCTCTGTTCTGGAGCAGCCTCACCTCCAGTGCTGGGGACAGGTTTGGGTGCCACAGTATAAGAAAGACACTAAACTCTTAGAGAGCATCCAAGGGAGGGCCATGAAGTGGTAAAAAGTCTGCAGGGAAGCTGTATAAAGAATGGCTGAGGTCACTTGTTCAGCCTGGAGAGGAGATGGAGGGGAGACCTCATTGCAGCCTACAACTTCCTTGTGAGGGGAAAACGAGGGGCAGATACTGATTTCTTCACTCATGACAGGACTCAAGGAAACGACATGAACCTGAGTCGGGGGGGTTTAGGTTGGGTATCAGAAAAAAGGTTTCTCCACCCAGAGTGTTTGGGCACAGGAACAGGCTCCCCAGGGAAGCGGTCACAGTACAAAGAGTGACAGTGTTCAAGAAGCACTTTTGGGCAACACTTTCAGGCACATGGTGTGACTTGAGGATGGTCCTTTGCAGGGCCAGGAGCTGGACTTTGATGATCCTTGTGGGTCCCTTCCAACTCAGCATAATCTATAAGTCATACTTAGGTTAGGTGGAGGTGCACAAAACCTGTAACCCAAGACTGGAAACTGAAAGTCGGCATCCAGCTGCCAGCTGCAGCTGAGCTCATTAAAAATGCTTTCACAACCCTGCACCACACAGAGACTGGGTTTAGATTCTCCTAGAGAACCCTTACAGGTTCTAAATACAAGGCTAAACAAGTACAAGTCTCACTTGTGACTATCCTGGCTAATTTTACTCAGTCCACTAACCAGCACTCTGAGATAATGAAATTACACTATTGTGTCCTCAATAAAGGACTAAACATTAAGTGGGTGAAATCTCAATAGCTAGCACTCTCTTAATCACTGCAGTCTGACAGAGCAATGCTACAATTCTGAAATGGTTTTGTCATTTTCTGACCAGTTCCCATTTTAAAGGGAAGAGTTTAGAATAATTCCCATTCTATTAGCAGTCTGCTGATGTTTCAGATACCTTGTTTTCAAAATTAGTAAGGGACATCTATGATTTGGAGGAATTTTTAAAATTAATTCACCATTAGTAGCAGAAGTAGTACTAACAGTATTTATTCAACTTTCAGAGTTTTCCTTGTATTTTAACTCTGCTACTGAATTCAATTCAATTATTTGATTCCTGTTTCCTTTTCATAATATCACATTTTATAATTTCAATTTGCCATTATAAATTTAGAAAATTCTTATACTTTCTAGATTCTGTATTTTTATAGCTGTTCCTCATTCACTTATAAGCATTTTCTTCTTTCCAGTGAGTGCCTTTTCTCTCCTTCGCCATTATTGTACTTCTTTTTCATATTTAAACGCTCTTGTATTCAAAAGACATCCTCTTCTTTTCCCTTGCAGGGCTTTCTGTCCACTATGACAAGTATTCTGATATAAATGTGGGTCCTTTCCTCACCTTGACACATCTAAATAATTTATTTTGCCCTTGCCACAACATCTGCAAACATTGTGAACCAAGACCTTATGCAAATCTCATTTCTCAAAATTACATCTGGTATTGTTCTCTCTTCTGTGCTTTGCATACATATAAGTGATAATTTTTTTTTTTCCCATTCAGAAACCCAAAATTCTACCAATTCTACAAAAAAAAAGTAATAGTCCTATAGATATTAGCACCTTATTGGCATTATTACCCTCCACAAAAATGCTTCTTAAAGTATTTCCTTTTCTTGGTAAAACTTATTTTCCTAAAACTAAGTGAAAACCACAGGTAAGAGCTGTTTTACCCACCCTTTCTGAAGTCAAAATACAGCATAACTCTTAAGTGATTGTTTTAAACAAGCAGCAGATACATAAATGTCCAAATTGTTTTGCTGAAATGAGCTATACAAACAGATTTCTAGGTATGGGGGCACTATTTTTTCTTACTTCTCTCTTTTTTCCTCAGCTAGATGATTTCTCTGAAAAGATTCATTGCTGTTACCAGTAGAGCTGGTAATGACTGTAGAGATAAATACACACACATGAACAGGAAAGATAATGCTCCATTTCAGGTAAGATATATCCATCTGCTTTATCTACTGGTATCTCCTGCACCAGACTGACCTCTAGCAGAGTTTGGGTTCTCATCCAGAAGCTTGAAAAAGAGCAAACCATTGGAAATGCAAGAAGAGAGATATTACTTGAGCATGAAACATAACATTACAATGTTTTATTTATATTTACCCTACCATAAGCAAGGCATTGAAACTGATCAATACTCAGAGCAATCAGATTTTTTTCCTAAATATATCAAATACGCCCTTAATATTTCCTTCAACTCTGATAATTGCCTTTAGATTGAATAAATAAGACTCTATGTATCAACAAAAAACATTATTCATGTGCAATAAAATTTAATTTATATGACAGACAGATTAACCAATACAGGAAAACAGATATGTCTGGCTAAACTAATGATATACTCTATAAATTATGTATGAATTTGATAATTCTTTGAATTATTTGATAATTTAGAAGACTGTTGGTTTAACTGCAAAGATTGGGCTGGAACATTCAAAACATAATTTTGAGAGCTCTCTCACAGGTAGAGTAAGTCATGAAAAGAAACTGCATACATTTGAACCCTTCTTATTACTGAAAATAAGAACATGATTCTCAGGCTTAGAGGGAAGTGGGCTCTAAGTCGTAAACCAGCCATGGCAACTTCCATGCTTTCCCTACAACACACACAGGACTCTCAAATCTCCCTGTTCAGCCATGTAACTCTCTAGCAACCACAAGGATAAACTGATCACATAAAAGGACATCTATAATGCTAATCCCTTTTTGAAAACTTTTGCCCCCTGAAAGTTCTTTTTCTTCTTTCACATAAATAAAAATAAACTAACCAATTATAATTCAACCATATTAAGTAATTAATGCAAATCCCGATTATACATTTTGCTTTGTTATCTTTAAAACAAGAAACATCAAAAACTTGTCATTCATTCTGAAACAACATATATATATATATACATATATTTTTTTTTTTTTACATCAAAGAGGATATATAAAGCGTGTTAAAGGATCAGATTCTCACAACGGAAGAATTTTTACAAAACCTATATTTTTTTCATCTTTCTTTAATACACTATTTCTTTATTAAATTCTTTACAATTCACCCTAATTCACTCTTAATAGGTAGTGTTAGGAAAACTGGAGTGTGAAATTGAGGAGAAAATATAGCCATATTTCAGAACCTTCAGGGACTCAAAACACCTGTGTTTGGTGAGAGAGGTAATTTATTTTCAGTACCCTATCTTGTAAAAATGCTCTGCTTGCAATGCAAAAAAAAGAGAATACACTGCTAGTTTTTATTCCATATACAACATTTCAGGAATGGATCTATAAAACAGGAAAAAGACGAAATCTTGGTGGTAAATTTGAAATATGACAGAACACTCCTATTTGATCCTGGGAAAGATACGTGCTCCCAGATTGTTTTTAGTATTTTAATGCTCAATTTTGCAAAATTTAAGAGATTTAGTAAAACATCTCTTTAAGAGTATGGAACATCTCCTTAAGTCACCTGTGCTCTAGTGAGCAGAATTTCACCCAGATTCTAATGGTTTTATTAGCGAGAAAAACTGAAAAAAACCCCAACAACAACAACAACAGCAAAGAAATAGGGAAAATAAAATCTGGCTATGGTCGAGTGCACCATTAAAGATCCAGATCTCAGTCCATCAAGAAGATGAAGGCCAAAATACAAGAGAAGGTTTCATAAGGAAATACACAGCCTGGGAAGCTATTATTTAAAGTCAGGGCAACTCCTGCCAAATAGGAAGTTCTGTCTGCTGAGAACATTTTTTCCCAGCCAGATAGTGAGGTAGACTGATGAGGACAGAGTTGAAATAATCCAGACTACAAGCTTTTACTAAACCAGATGGGATCATCAGCCACACCAATTTCTCTCACACAACTTCCCAGCCAGTCATTAAGGACTAGTTGAAATTAGCAGGGTTTCATTTGAATCTTGACTTCAGAGATCTGAATGTTGAATGGCGTTTTGCTTTTTTTTCTAAAGCAAAAGAAAAAGCAGTTCATTCTTTTTCAAAAGGCATCACAGGTTTTTTGGTGGCGCTTCAAAACCCACCCATAAAAAATGAACAGCAGTACACCCTCTGTCAAGGAATTTTGTATAAATTCATTAGAGTGTAAACAAATTGAACTATCACAACCAGGGCTATATGAATACCAAAGCCTGAGAGAGCAGAATGAGTATCTTCTGTCCCTGGCTTATGCATGAAGCCACTTGGATATGCCAGATGCTCCAGCTGCAAAGCAAAGGAAAGCAAAGCAAAGCACGGTCACTGAGGATTTTATGAATTAAGATTACAGAAAACTTATAGGACAGAGGAGAACACCAGAGGTAGTTTACATGTGACTTCATCTGCAGAAAAATGACTTTGTAACTAACTGGGGAGAATGGGGAGGGAAGAGTAAGAGAATAATGTAGCAGCACAAAGGACTGATGATCTATATTGAGCAGTTAAGGTCAACTTCAGAAAAAAGGATGAGTTTTATATTTGGTAAAACAAAATTCTGAATTAAAAAAAATAATTATTCCAACAATTTAATTTTATGCTGGACACAGGATTTCATGGGTTTGATTTTATAATATCCCTGATTTACATAAGACTATGGTCACATCTGATAAGAAAACAAAAAATTGCTAGTATTTTACGATCTCTAAGATGATTTTTATGTAAGATGTAGCTTCACATCCTGATGGTTTCTAATATATATGTTGTTTATATTCCTAAGTACCAGCCAATATTAAGACACTCTGTCCTATGTTTCTGGAGAGAGGGAAGAGGAAGCAATACTTCAAGTCCAAAGAGTCTCTCTTGGTTTAGCTTCTTTTAAAATGTCATCTTTACATGTTCTATTTTGACTGTTCTAGTCTGTGGCAGTCAAGGACAAGATGCAACTAAAATTACATTCCCCAAATCCAAAACAAAATCTGTTAATCTATTTTGGTTTTCCAAATTCCTTTTGATTTTCAGTTGTTTTAGACAGTCATTTAACCCTCCCCTAGCCTTCTCATTAAAATATCTTATAAATTTAGCTAATACTAGCATATTTATAGCTGCAGTGTTAAAATTGCATTTTAAAGAGATTCAGAGGAAATAATCATAAACAAATGTTACCACACATAGTATTTGATACTTTACTGGACGAGATTTTCTTATCTTAGTGCTTTCTTTTTCTACTGACTTGGATGTCTGATACATTTGCAACTTTTTGTTCCCTCATTTAAATATTGAAAGAATATTATAGTGCATTCTATCAGGTAAAATTATCAAAAGATGAAAATACAACAAAAACCAACCCATGCCTGTAAGCTTATGTTAGCTGAATGCATCCTGCAAATAAAGCACATGCTGGTTTCCATAATAGCAGTAATTAGCTACTGGATCCACTGGTCAAGCACTGCTGGAAACTATCCAAACCAGGAATTTGTAAATCAAGAATGATGCCTGATTGGAAATAAAAATTAATCTGAGGAAGTCCTTCATTTCAGTTTGCTTATGAACTCAGATCAGACCAGCCAATTGAATAGTTCCTTCTGTCTTTCATGTCTAAAAATCTGTTTTCTGTAATCACAAAAGGTTTCTTAGCTATATCCCCACTGCCCCAAGGTTGTATCACTGCCATGCTGTGGTATCAATATGGTGTGCTGTGCTATGCTGGCATCAATAGCCATTGGGGGACACGCTCTCATTTTTGGGGCCAGCTTTTAAAGAGGCTGTTGCAGCACTGGGGAGTAGGTTTCCACATGCTGTTTTCTGAGAATTCCTGATGCATTAGCAAGTACCAGGAAAGAAGAGATAGTATTTTTCAGCACACCATCTCAAGGTTTTGCCCAGCCTGAGGCTGATTTTGGTTTGTGATGGAAGTTTTGTATAATTTCATACTTTCTGATCAGGCTTTCTACTGAAGGCTCTGAAAATCTCAGCTGAGGCAGAAACTCTTCTTTCCTGTCCCAATGAGCTTCTGTGCTGCACCACTGCCTGTGGCATTCTCCTTCCTGATGAAAGACTCAGATGAATGTAGCATTAATTTCACTAAAAAGCTCTCATGTAGACTGTACAAATGTACTTCTTCCTGGCAGACACATAAGTGAGCATAAGCAATAGAAAATACATTCAATGTTAGCCTCATGAATATTGGTGAAAGATACTAGTGAAACCAACTCTACTACTCACGATTGGTATTTGATAAGAGTAAGGAAGTGATGAGAAGAAGATGAACTTAGTGTATTTGTACACATAGTGTATAAATACCTCAGAATAATTATTGAAAAGAGAAGACACCGTGGTGCCATTTCCAGATAATGTGGAGGTATTTTAAAACATTTAAATACCTGGAAGAAACAAAAAATATTTACTAAAACAATACAAATATAGTCACTCCATTCCAGGAAAAAAAAATGCTTGAGATTTTAATAATTATTAAAAGGCAGATATTTTGCTGATTAACACAATCAGTGGAGTGGTAAGGATTTCTAAAATCTGCCAGCTATTCTATCAGCATCTAACACTCGATGTTTCTATCGCAATGAGTGTGCTGCTGCAAGTTGTTCAAGAAAACCTGTCTCTCTCCATCTAGTTTTTGTAAGGTAGGTCAGAGAATGAGATAGATTCTATAGCTTTTTGTCATCTAACAGAGAACCAGATTCTATAGATTTTGGCTATTCAAGATGTATGAGAACATGCCTTCCTCACAGATTTATGATGTACTCAGGAAGTTTTTGTAACAGAAATTATTTAGACATTTGCCCACCTCCCACAGGAAAACCTGTTTTAATAAGCAAGCATAAATTATTCTATTTGACATACCTGTTGTTTAGTACCCTTATCAAAAAACTCAGCATGATCTACATGTGAAGACCATGAAGACCAGCACGAACTGTACATTAAAATGGCGACTGTCATTGGAGAAGACAATCAAAAAAAAAAAAAAAAAAAAAAAATTACAGTATCCAGGAAGAGTATTACATGTTAAAAGAGTATCTTTACAACATTGTCATTTACGGAATATATTCTAGGAAGAAAAATAACCAAGAATATATAAACCCAGTAAATGTTAATGGGTGGGGGAGAGGAAATCACTGAAAAAATATATATCTCTAACCAAGCAGCCCTTAGAAATAAAAATAATTTAAAACAAGTTAAAAATAAGTTAAAACAAGAAAAGGAATTCCAAAATTATCTCTATGTCTACACGGTTTCTCAGGAGATTTTGTAGAGAAAGTTCTATATCCGAAATCAAACTGGAAAATGTAAATCTAAGTTAGAAAATTGATGTCCGTATATCAGTTTCCCACAGTTAGCTGGGAAAGAATTAGGAAGGTGGTAAAATAATACTTCCATATAATTTTAATCCCAAAGCAAAAAGAAAAAACAAAAACATGCTACTTTGATTCCCCTGATGCTTAGATAGCCCTAATTTTTTGACTGTGCCTTATCTTTAATAAACAGTTGAAAAAATAAGTTGCCTTCCAAAAACACTAAACAAGTGCTACTCTCAAGGATCTTACAATGATTTTCCCAGAATCCTTAGGGAGCAAAACGTGATCACATGATTATTATGACATTAGATTATTGGAAAGGACACAAATTCAATTTCTGTAGCGTGCAAATGTGCTAAACTGCAATTTGAGTACAACAATATTAGTCCAGATAGTTCTGTTGGCTGAAGACATCATCTTCAAAAAATTCTGTCTGACTGCAGTATGTTAAATGGACTATGGACCAGACATAGTCTCAGACAACTAACTCTCTATTCCTTTAAATCTAAATTTCAATCTTATATAACTTATTTTAAAGTGCTAGGGGGTTGATAAATGGTTCAGATACAAGAATAGAACAGGACTGCCTAATGACAGCCTGTTCGCTTGATTTTTAAGAGGGAACATATCTATGCAGACATGATTTTCAGCACTTTAATTAGTGTTTCAGTTAGGTATCACTGACCTTTCATTTCATATGCCTTAGTTCAACCAGATATAATAAAAGAACAAGCACAACTAACACACTATCCACAGTTTCCATTCCTAAGCTTGATCTTTTAAGGAAGAAAATGCAACACAGGAGTTGGAGTTTAGATTACAAAAGAAAAAAAAATAACTAAAATAGTGTATAGTAAATGTAAGTGATCCAGAAAAGACAAAAATGAAGAAAACAAACAAACAAACAAAAAATCAGATGTCACAGTGACATGTTCTAAAACTAGACAGAGTATGATTCAAACAGAACTTTGCCTTGGAGGAAGCTGTGGTATTTATCACCTTTGAAAACAAGGCTAAAGTGGGGCTTATTGCCTCCTGTTAATCGGGAGCAAATCTACAGTCCTTCTTCAAGGGATAATATTTTATTATGTCAGATGCCTTGATACCTCATAGAGACAACTGGAATCAGTTTTATTTGGTTTTTATCAGCAGACCTATATAGTTGCTGTCTAACAACACTTCCATATATAGTTTTAAGAGATTAATTTAGTATATACTTCATTTTTTGGTCCTTTAATTAAATTCGCATTGTGTATCATTTCTTCGGAAAATATTATAAATGCTCAGTGTATAATCAAGTATTAAGGGGACATGATTAGATTTAGTTTTCAATTTAGTGTAAAAAAAACCAAACCAACAACCCCCCAAAATTTAGTTTCCTATAGTTTTTCCTTGTTTAGATGTCTACAAATTCCTTTGTGAATCTTATGTTCAAAATAGTTGCATAAAAACTTTTGTGAACTCTGATACTACATTTCTGCTATAATCTCTATTTGTTGCACTTCATGTGAAGTCCATACAAACTAAAGTTTAATTTCACAGAAGCATAGAATAATAAATAGAATGTTAAGGGGTTGGAAGGAACCTAAAAGATCATCTAGTCCCACTCCCCCCTGGCATGAGCAGGGACATCTCCCACTAGAACAGGCTTAATCCAGTCTTGAACACAAGATAAGGTAATTCTAAAAGGTATAGTCCCTCAAGGGAATGCTATAGTAAAAAAAAAAAATACTACTAGATTAAGAAAATATTAAGACCAGAAAAGAAATTATTCTTTAACACAACTAGCTTTACTAGCTCAAAATAGTCTTATAATCCTACTACAGATCATTGTACCTCAACCATGATCTGTGGAACACCTATGATCCAGATGCCATTAAAAGAAGGAACAGAGAAAAGACACATATATTTGTAAGCAAGAAACCAAATAAAATTAAAGTAATAAATATTTGAAAGTTTAACTTATTTAATTGTATTGTCGGTGAAATAAATTGAGACAACCACACATAAATTAATCCTAACTTTACAAATACCTTTCTTGTGTTTTAAAAGTAAAAATGCCCCTACTCTAAAAAGGGTCTTTTGAAGTATCTATTTCCAGTTCCTCTACATTTTTATTACCTTTTGTAATACCTTTTGTTAGTAGACAATAAAACTTATTTCAATAGGGCAGATTTGCAGTGTTTGAAAATATGTAAATTATGCTGCACAACACAAATCTAAGGATGAATTAAGAGCACTGCCTACTTAATCCACGGGCATTATCAGTGGCATGTATCTTGAGAGGTCAGACAAAAATTGATAATTAATCTCTTATTGCAAAAAAACCACTCTGAACATCATTAGCACTGAAACATTTCAGTGCATTCCCTCTCCAGTTCTGGTTAACGAGGAGGTCATCAGCAGCAACATTTTTTATGCATTATGTATTATTAAAGAAAACAAAACAAAACAAAAACAAAAACAAACAAACAAAAAAAAAAGGGCAAACAAAAAAAAACCCAAACCAAAATAAAAATCAAACCTAACAAGTTAAAATAATTCCAAATGCTTCTTGCCAATAATCATCCAACAGTCTGCTTTCCTAGGACAACCTTTGTGAATTTCAGATATCACAGAGGATTGGCATGTTGATTTTGATAGGTTGAACATAAGGTCCAAAGGTACTACCTTTGTCAGAATATTTGTTGGAGGAGAAAATACTTTCAGAAGGCTTGACAAACAAGCTTCTAAGAAGTCTGCAGTTTTCCATATTTGTTCAAGTTGAAATGCTGCCAGTGACAGTAATCCAAACTACTGTAAGGGAAAACTACAACCAACTCAACATTTTTTTTGCACCCAGAAAAAAGAAAAAGAGCTTTAATTATATTTTTTCCATTAAATATTTTCATTTTTGTGTTTGAATTTGGTTTTGCATGAAGATGAATTTTACTTTTTACATCAGTTTTAACTTTATTAATACTTTATTCCAAAATCAATCTCATGAAAACACTAAGCATGAGAATTTTGGAGAAGGCCACTGACATGCTGTGGTTTGTACAGACGATAGGTTGTTGGAATAACATAAGTCAGCAGTTTCCTTATAAGAGGACTGGGAAATGGTGGAAACTGTCACTTTGGATACCACAGTTGGGTCAAAATAAAATATCCATCTATGTCAGTGTTCTCTCTCTTCCAGCAATCAACAAAATGTACCTGGGGGAAGAGTGTAAGAACATGGCAAACACCCAGAGGTTTTCTTTTCAATAATATCATCCCCCCTTTAAGAATTTGGGCACCAGGCATTCCCTAAGACAGACATGACTTTTCCTAGCAGCAAATTTTCGAGACTTTTATTCTTCTATAAAAGAAAATCAGATGGAAAATTCCTGCTTAAAAAGCTTGCTATACACGACAGGCCATGATTTGTTTTCCTTTCTCTGTAATCTTATTTACAATAATTCTACATGAAATGCGTGAGCGCCGACTGTAGTTCCCACCAAAGACGTGAATAATGAGTGCATATACATGCAAAATAAAGAATTTACTGATTTTTTAATGATCATTCCCTCTTAAATAACATCAGTTCCCTAATTAAGAAACTGAAATAGTGTCACCTAATTTATGTGCCGATCAAAGGCTACTAGCAGTAAATAGCAAAACTGAAAAAACTGTCTCAGTCTTCCAGATCCAAACAGATTGACCAGACGGCAGAGTTTTTTGTCCAAATACTCAATAGGTTATTTTAGTCTCACAAGTATGTTAGGCAGCTAATACAGATGTAGAATTACTGACTGCCCCAAAATACACAGGAGTAAAAATTTAAAGCCAAGTGTAGCTTTATTATTAATGCAGTAATTAAACACTGTCTAGAGGATGAGTAAGATTGTACATAGAGTAATTATTGGAAATTTTTTGGGTTATATTTTCTTACCAATTATAAAGGGTTTATTAGTTGGTTTGTTTTGGGCTTTTTTGTTTGTTTTTGGTGGATTTTTTTGGTTGATTGGTTTTGATATTTCAAGTGTGTTAACATACTTACTTAAATATCTGTGTAAGTTTTCTTCTGTTTTAAAAATTTATGTCCTAATATGCCATAATTGCATCTTTAAGCTGATCATCTCATCAAATTCAATGGGATTTGGAATGGATCTGGAACACACTGATGACTAAGATGAGACAAAAAGCAATTTTAACTGTTGTAATTTTTTTTTTCTTTTTTTTTCTTTTTTAATACAGGAAACCTTATTGAACCTGGAACAACTGTTTCACATCAATACTTGGAGGAGATAAACAGAAACTCTTGAGTACAACTGACAAAAATACAGGATGTTCATAAGAATTGTAAGATTTTAGAATAATTTTGGAATTAAATAGGAAATAGTTTTGATAACTGTAGTGAAGCAGGATAAAAAAAATCATAAGATACAAAGAATTTTTATTCAAAATATTTTGCTTCAGTACCACAAAAAACCTACAGCTATGTCTAAGCAAGTAGAGCTGCCATTTGTTTCCTTCCATTGCTCAACACAAGCAACAGGCAGGATGTTCTACAGTCACTCTGCTTTCTTCAGAAAATACAATACATTGTTATCTGTCAGAAAAGGTGTTGTCTTATGCTTGTATGGCTAAGGGCACAGTGGTTAATCAGTCACCTGGGCCACAGGTCAGTGTCTGCTTTATTTATCTAGAGGATTTAATTTGTTTATTTTATATATTGTAAGGTCTGTGACCGCAGAGCTTGGAAGTAAATGCCTTGTTTAATATTTTATGCTCTTCTACCTTTCAAAAATAATTAAATACCACCTCTTGTAAAGAAATGCTCTCTGTTTCTACAATGTTTGCATTTCTCCCACGCAAGTTTTCTATTTCAAGACTTTAATGCAATTTGAAATCCTTGTTCTGCCAACTGGAACCGAAACTTCAACCTGCAATTTGTGTATCAGAGGTGAAAATTTTGGCTCCTGCACATGACTCTGTTCTCACAGACATCCACACACAGCCTGTACTGTAACACTTGTAGGCTGTGTTACAGCTGACAATAGTTCCTGAGAAAATCCCTGTTGAAATATATCCTGTTTTTTTTTGGGAAAACAAAAACAACCAAAACTAAAAGCCCAAACCATACCAGCATTTCTGACCAGCTATACAGTCTTACTGCAAGCATTTTGTGACAAAAGAAAGACTGTCATGAACATAAGTAAGAAAGGACTTCATAAGGAAGGAAAGGATTTTGGCTACGCCACTATGTTTTTCTAAGTGAAAGATCTTCTCAGTTGAGTCGCTCTGTCAAAAGTGCTGATATTATTTACACTTCAATCATCCATTAAACCAATCAGCTAATTTTAATTATTGCCCATTCTGATTATTTAGTTTGTGACTGCAACAATTAAGAGGAGATTAATGTTTCCTCAAGATTGCCTTTGCCTTGACATTTATAGGATTCTTCCTAAATGTCATTGTTTTTTCTCAGTAAGATGACTCCTTTCAAACCAATCTTTATATATGCAATTAGAGAGTTAGTACATAAGGCTCTGCTAAAGAGCTTTGTTTCAATCAACCTCAACTCTGCAATTTGTTGAGGAGTTGCATAAAAATCTTTGGCTCAGCTCACTGTTGAGGTGTACACACCTTTCTTCAATAACTTTATTATAAAAACCCAACAATCTAAGTGCAAGAACTTAGGACAGTTAACAAGGCTTTTGCTAGACCAAATCAGCAAGAAAGGTAATTTATTTGAACAACCTGTGTAAATGCCTCGCTTGTTCAAAGACTACTGAGAAGTCAACTTCAAAATTTGATACCAGTATCTCTTATAAAAAAAGTCTTAAACACACAATATCCCAGCTTTCAAATTGCTATATATTAATTGTTTGCTTACAGATGTGCAAAAGGCTGAGGTTTTGATTAAAAAAAAAAAAAGCAAAAGCAAAAACACACCTCTCAACTTGAC
Organism: Sylvia atricapilla; assembly: GCF_009819655.1. Classification (NCBI taxonomy): domain Eukaryota; kingdom Metazoa; phylum Chordata; class Aves; order Passeriformes; family Sylviidae; genus Sylvia; species Sylvia atricapilla. The sequence continues at coordinate 75,251,315 of NC_089140.1, read as the reverse complement.
CCTTTTCTTGAAGCAATTTCAAAATATGCATGTTTTTGGAAAGTTGTAATTCTGAAAAATTATAAATAATTTATTATAGTCTTAAAATTTACAGCTGAATTTATCTTTTATTTCATAGGAAGTATTTTATTGGAATTTTAGTATCTAAGATGAATTTTTCAAATCTTTGCAATATAACCATTTTTTGTGAACTGCAAGTTCTCCTCTGTTTCTCCAAGTTTATAAATGCTCTTGTGGCCTCAATATTGTATACTTAGGAAAACTAAAAATACCCATTTTGTCTGTTTCTTGTCTTGAATGTTGTAGTTGAAGAGACAATAACTATCAATTTTTAATATAAGTCAATAACAATCACTGGTGCTCTTGCTGTTGATCTGAAAATTAATTTAGTATTGAATTTTATGCTTGTCCTTATTGCGCCAGAAAAGAATAGAGTTTGACCTGAGCAGGAAATGTGACTATTTAGTTGTCCTTCAGCTAAAACCCAAATGCATTCTCTGACACTGAAAAACTGGTTTGAAATTTAGACTACTCATGGTCAGATATTTCAGATATAACTAGTGAACTGTCAGTCTATTACATTTCAAATCTGTTTACTTCCATCAAATTTATTGCACCTTTCACTGAAGTAAGAATAAATGCTTTGCTACGCAGTAAAGTGCCTTTCAAATATCATGCCTTCTATCTGGGTGAAACTGTCTGAAATGTTGGAGATTTAATGTGGTGAGATAAATTGTCAGCTAGTCTTCAAAATATATACAAATAATAGGTCCAGTTTCAAATCAGACTGTCTAAAAATTAGATACCTAAACATCTATTTCAGAGCTCTGGATTTTGAAGCACTTAAGAATGATCTGAACTCAGTATTTCTGTTTGCTGATACCAGAGCATAATTTCACACTAGCTATAAATTCAGACACTTCATGCTGCTTGAAACTAGGACAGCAACTGCCTGTGACAGTGAAAACTTAGTGCAGTTGCCCCTAAAGCATCTCTAATAATTTCTTCAGTTGAAGAAACAATTTGTTCCACATTCCTTGCTCATTTTCTTACTTATTACTGGATAAACCCTCCTTGCTTTCTCTTTCTCTGAGGTCTCCCACATCACTTGTTTTTTGGTCTATACATAAACCTAAATATACACAAGTACATCTTGAATAATATATATCATATCAAATATTAGGAAATGTAGCTATATGTAGTTCAGAAGTTGATAGAGATCTTTGGGAAAGCAGGAAAAAATACTGCTTAATTTGAAGAAAAAGCTGAGGGAAATTTCTACAGAATAGATCAACAGGGGAAATACAAGAAACTAAAGATACTACTGAACAATGAGCATTTATATCAAGTGAGTTTTCAGAGTTTGCATATCAGAAATGTGTACACAGAAATAAGTGTGATACAGAGATGTTTTTGTAAAACCAGTAGCAGTTTCAGTAGCAGCTGATTCCAAAATTACACATTTAATAATCCAAAAGGCAGCAGACTAGGACTGATAAATGAACACACAACATACTAGCTGCCATTGGAAATTCCTTTGCACCATAGCAATGGGTATCAGTGTCTAGAGATATGTTCCTGTATGAAAGATTGTATGCCAACTGTTTTAGATATTTTTTTAGGGTTATTATTCCTCTTCTTGAGCACCTCTCTAAGGAGAACGAAGGGAAGCGAGAGGTAACTGAGACATGAGCATTCAGGTATTTTAGGATCTTAATGAAAGTGTACATAGACATTGTATTTCACCTTTGTTATCTCTGTAGAGAAGACAGGTTTAAATTGAGCTAAAAAAACTCCTCTTTATATGTCCTCTTTCTCTGCTTTGTGGATAATGGGCTTACTGCAGTGCTAGTGGATGACGTATCATAAGGGAGATAACTTCTTATGCTGGGAATTGCCAGCACAGTAAAACATATCTCTTCTAGCCAGATGAAGATTTTAATTTTTTTCATTTTTTAACCAGTTATATGCAGAGTAAGAATGACCTTAAACTGGTTTGGCCGTCATTTGCTTAGCCAAAAATCAAAAACTTACTTGCTTAAAACCATCAAATGATACTACTGAAAACCTGATGAAAACAAGTACAGAATCAAAAGCTGTATTTTCAAAAGCTTTCAAAACTGTGGCCTCCAATAAAGCTAAGCTTCAGTGGTCATTTAGCAGCAGTTATTTCAAGGTAACGGAAATTCAGGTAAGGTGATGTAATGAAGCTAGAAATAACATGTAATGATAGAAAAGGCTTTTAGAGATAAATATTATTTTCTGATTCTGTAATACCACAGAGCAGTGGTTACCTTTATCTGCCCAGTGCAGGGACAGATATACTTTATTTCTTCTCTTCCCAAGTAACAGTATAAAGTCCATTACAGTTCTATGGCAAATTGAGTACCAGTTCTATTACTTCAATTTGGCAATCCACAAATCCTAAATTCTGAAAAGTTTAATAACAGACTAAGCCTATATCAACAAACACAGAGCCCAAAAACCAACTGAATTTATGTTACAAATTAACTGTATTTTAAGCACTCTGAAATGCATGAGAAAGACAGTTGTGGACAAGTAAATACATGCAAAAAAATTTCATCTGCTTGTAGAGATGTGTAATAGTTAGTTATACTGTAAGAAAATGATTTTATCTAATATATTAATAGTCTTTAGGTCAACAGCAGCTACCACTACCTATTCTGAATCTTTGCTTTCTGACCTGATAACTTTTAGAAAGCATTGTGCTAGAAAAGGAAGGAATTCTTAATAGTTGTGTGGTAAATATGCTCCTTGAAATGTTCTTATTTTAACTGGTTTATTGCTTTTTCTTGATTAAACCAGTCTTTTTTATGAGGAACAATATTGCACAAATGCACTGAGTGAATGTAGAGGTTCCTCCTCTTTGCGGAGGTTATGTTCAAAGGAGTAAAATGCATCTCAGTCCTCCCTACAAAAAGCTCCCTAATAACTGAGAATTAAAACTCAAATAGTCAACAGTGTAGCTATAAAAATCCCAGCAAGGCAATTTAACCATTAGGACAGGCTGAATACAAATTAAAGATTCCAAAAGACAATAAAATAATGGCAATTTTCTCCTCTTTCCACCTTTCTGGCACAGAGAGGCTTGCACACCCACATGAGCCAAGAGCAAACAGGAACTTTTGTAGAAGCAGCACTTTTGCCGTTGGTTCATTATCATCTCTGCCTGTCTTTATTCTCTGCTGCCCTTTTAGATGTAAAGCTCCAAGGGACCCAGAGACAAACACTGTTTTGAGGATAGCTGGGGTACAGTATTTGCTAACTGAACTATTATGCTTGCAGAAGCACCCTGCTGGTTACTCTCTAGAGCCCACACCATCAGCTCTGTTGCACTGCCACTTCTCTTTTTTACACCACTTAGCCCCTTATAGATGGAAGAATACTATACCAAATAGGATACCAGGTACCAAAGATAGAAATTCAGTTTTCCTACTAATAATAAGCCTTCTAGTTATTTTCATGGCAACACAGATTTAATGACCTATGAAAGCCTTACTCTGTTCCAAAGAGGATAACTCTACCACCTATAACATGAGCAAGTCAAGTAGGAGAAAGTAAGGAAGGTCATCTTAAATGTATTCCTTACAGAAGTAAGGGAAAATGGTCTGATTTATTTATTTATTTATTTATTTATTTATTTATTTATTTATTTATTTTAGGATCTAAGATGATTTAATTGAATCCATGTAATGAACGAGCTGAAGGAAAAAGAGAAACTGTTAACATGGGGAAAGTGCATATAGGGAGAATTAAGAGCTCGAGTAAGCAAGGAAAGGTGGAAGTAAATATTGTACTTTTATGTATGAAAAGATATTAAAAAAATGCCTTCTCAAAGATTGGAAAGTCACTAAGTCAAGTGACATTAAAGCTGGTGGAAGACAATCACTTCTGAAAGAATACTTGGAACAACATGTTGTTTAGCTCCAGAGGGCAAAAACAATGCTCTTTCAATTCAAGAGAAGAAAAAGCCAGGGAAAGAGTCAGAAACAAGGCATCTTGAAACAATAAATCTGCTATATTTCCAGAAACACAAATTATGTAATAACAAATGATAAAACAGGCACATCTGCTTGAAAAAAATACACAAATATGCTCTATTTAGGGCAGTGTATTTCTCTGTTAATAAATATAATGATAAAGTCCTCCAAGATACCTCTCCTTCCTAGAACTCTCAGGTTCTGGATAAACCCTCACCTTTCATGCTGTGACAAACCCTGATTTAGGATGCTGCCAGCTATGCCACTTTTCAGGAAGAGTATGATCTAGAAAATACAGATATATGTTATAATGCGTAATCCCTAGTAAACAAACCATTTGATAATGTTATCAGTGTTGTGCTTTTCTATTATTTTAGCTTTTCAATGTATATACTGTGTATGTAGCATCTGTATCCATCCGTGCTCATGACACCGTGTCTGCATTGTTTTACTCTTTACTTACCCCCTGCAACGTGTAAATATGATTTTTCACAAAATCAAGCCACATAAACATCACAGGGGACCTATTTTCTTTGTCACTACATCTATATGGCTTGATTACCCTGCCCTGAAGCTTTATCATCCCTAACTGTGTGCATGTCTCAGGATTATGCCTCAGGCTAAGAAAAAACAGTGTAAAGGAAGAAATTATAAGTGACGGCTGATCAATTAGTTATTTTTTGTTTGGTGTCATGGGGACTCCACTATGGAAGAACTCAGAAAAAAAAAGTTGATCAGCTGCAGCCTTTGGATTAAACAAAGTGGACAAAATCTGATGTTCATCATATGGCTAAACACTAAAATAATTATGCCAAAAATAATTATGCCAGGTAGAAGATGAAGTTTTACGCATTTATTTTATATATAATATAGAGTCAAATATATTTTGGAAAATATATTCCAGCTTTTTTTAAAGATATCACCAGTAAAATTATGCTACTTTATCCCACTAAAATCTTACATTTGAAGTTACTGCCCATGGTGTCAGCCATATAAGCAAATAAAATATTGTACAGCTCAAAATATTAATGTGTTCTGTATGATGAACAAGACACATTCAGAAAAAAGATTTGTGGAAAAATAAAGAAAGGATACTTTTCCTTGGGGAAAAAATTAATTGAAGTATCTGCTGGAACACTCAATTAGCAATTTTAAACTCATCAACTAACTTCCGTGCAGTCTCCATTCATACAGCCAAGCGTTCAAAGATGGATTCTCCCTCTCCACCTTCCCTATTTAGCACTTTATTGTCCCATCCTTTTTGGCAATATGGGAAACAGCATTCATTTGCTCACCTGTGCAAATCCTCCCTAGACTAAGGAACAATGAAACATTTAACCTGCTGAAACCATTTGTTAGCTATGCACTATTTGGTGCAGATTTTCTTGCCTGAGAAGGCCACAGACCTCCTTGGAGTCCACTTGCTGTGCCAGTCACTGTCTCTGTAACACAACAGAGAAGCTCCTGTGTGGCTCTGCAGCCCCAGTTACAGCCAGGGTTTTAACAGCTGCAGCCTCTATGGTTAGCACTGAAACAGTTAATCCTTTTCCAAGGCTACTTGTTTTCAGTTAACACATTTCAAAGGATGCAGGCAGATGGCATCACTCACAAAGCTATTGTTTCAGTTTTTCAAGAGACACAGCAGCACCTGGAAAGCATTCAAAAGGATAAAAACAGAGCTTGTATATTTGACAGACATTAGTTAAATTTTTCAAAAAATAAAACACTGTGCATTTTTAAGAATTGCTGAGATGTATGAATCTGCGTGGAAATTTCAAATGCCTCCATTTTCCTTGAAATCAAATTGTAGAAGTCTTCATTGCAAGTCTCACCAAGGTCAAGCAGGAGGTGCCTGAAGTAAAAGAACATCATAAAAATAATTCTGCATCTTTCAAAAAGCACACTAGTCTAGGCTTAACCTAGATAGGCTGTCCCATTTCTTCTTTGCTGGTTGCCTAATTATTAAAGTGCCTCAACAATGAAAAAAATCATTAGAAAATTATTTCTTGTGTAGTGAAGAGGAAACTCTAATACATAATGCTTTAATAATTATCAGAATTAAGACTCAGCTTGGCACAATAAAATGCTATCAGAACCTTTGCAGAAATCCAGTTGTATTGATTATCTAAATCTAGTAGTTTCCAGCTTGTTCCTTCAAATAATTTTCTCATAGATCAGTCCATATATATATATATATATACATACATATATGTCCATCATAATGCCCATTAAATATATATGTATTTTCTTGTCCTTACAGACAAATACTTAGAGAGACTGGATATGTCTTCACATCCTTAATTCCTTGGTGCAATTGTGTATAGCTACAAAGTACAGAAGTAAAATAGATATGCAATCAAATAGGAGATGTCTACTAAGGTACAAGCATAATGCAAATGAAGTTCTCTACAAAAATATTCAAGTTCTTTTTGTGCTATGTGAAGCCTCAGGCTTCTTTCCCTGTATCTGATGCACTTGAGAATTATTGTTTGCTGCAGATGTGACCCAGCTTTCTTGGCATGAAGCAGAAGGTTCCTTAAATCAGTAGCATTACTGAACTACATACCTCTTTCTAATGGGAGAAGGGAAAATGCAGAAAGACAGGAGAGGTAGAAATTAATGGAAGAAAAAAAAATGCAAGAGAAAGAAAAAGAAAAGAGGGGAAAAAAAAAGGAAAAAAAAAGTTAGGAAAAAAAAAAGACAAAAAAAAGATTATAAGAACATCAGCAGCAGCAGGACTTGAAGGATGCTGAGATCTCACTTGGGCACACATACACAGAAAAGCTGCCTGGCACATCATGGACAAGCTCTGCTTGGAAAAGCAGGCAAGAAAAAAATCTTACTGAAGAAATAGAGACAAGTACACAATTTTCTTCCATTTTCCGTGAATCCTTGACAATGAGAGTCTAGTAAACTGATAATTTTCATATGCTATTTAAGTCAGTAAGAACTAAAGGTTGACTGTACATGACTCAATCTTATGCACCTACTTAATTACAAGACATAGACCCAAAGGAAATAAAAATGACCCTGGGGCTTGTTGCTGAGCCCACAGTGAGTCACAACAGTTGTTTTTGTGTGCAGCTGTATTACAAGGAGATAAGCATATTCGATGACTTGGTTTTATTGTTGCCAGGACCTTGAGAGATTTTGCACTGCGAAATTCAGGATCACAGATCTCCAGATTACGGTTTCTTAGTGTCTGCCTTTATTTTTGAAGCATTTTGGGTCTACACTAATAGAAGAGAAAATAAATGCAGCCAAAATACATCCCCTAGACTAGCACCCAAAAAAAAAAAAAAAAAAAAAAAAAAGAAAAAAAAGTAGTAAAGAAGTAGTTTAAATACATCTTTTGTATTTAGTATTTATGTAATTTTTTTCAGATTTCAAGTGGGAACAATTCTCACAGGCAATACTGAATCATCTATGTAAAGCCTAAAGCTAAATTTTAGACCAACTAATATTGCAGAAAGCAACTCATCTGAGAGTTAGGGACACCAAGATTTGAAGCTTCTGACTGATCAATTCCGAACAGAAACCCAACCTGCTTCTGAAAGAGTGGGTAAATATTCCACCCACTGTCCTACTCAGTAATTTACAATTCCTGTCCTACCAATGATCTTTTGATTTTATAAAAGTTTTAATCATTTCCTTGGACAGACTCATGCTGTAAAATATGGAAGCGAAGTTACTTACTTAAAATGAGACCTGAGTTAAAGCCAAGGCAAACAGGGATTTAAACTTTATTTTCTCACATGCCAAAAGTATTCTTTAACTGATAACCATTGTGCTAACTTTTGTTGTGACATCTTCCTATCTCTTTCCCTCTACTGGGCACACAAAACAATGGCAATACTTCAGAAGAAAAATGAACTCTGACTGATCAGAATTTTCCACAGTTTCACCACAGGCATCTGATGTGTTTGTCTGCATATTTAGCAGATTTGAAGACAAGTGTATTGTTTTCTTATGCACATGTGGGTATCATTGAGATACAAGGAACTTTGATGTCACCATGCAAGAAAATGAGTACGAATGAGAACGTAATAAGGAAAATTTACTCTCTCTTTTTGTTCTATCTTCTTCCCCTAATATACACCATTATAACACAGACCAGGACTGTAGGTAGTGGAAGCACATAACAGACACCACAGCAAACCCAGACTGGTAGAATAAAGCTGACTTAGAGAACAAAACACATCTAAATGAAAGTTTGTATTCTACATTTTAGCTCCACAATGAAGCTGTTACAAGGTCAGAACTGCGTTATTATCACCTTGCATTTGGCCCATTTGACATATTTTGATGTTTAGTAAATGTAAGATGCAAAATGCTTTTACACAAGCCAAAGCCAAAATAAATGCATTGCTCTCATGGGCAGTACAGATTCATTCAGGTACCCAGAATATATATAAATATTGCTTATTAAAAAAAAATGTACTCTGTCATTTCACAAGAGAAGCATTTCATTTGTGTAACAAATTGCTAATCTAAGAGATTGCAGACAGAGTCATGTTTACAATATTTCAAGGTTCATCCTATTTCCTTATTCTTTTGTGCTGTCTTGGCAGGGAGATATAATTCATGATTTCTTTTTATCTGTCTGTAATAGCAGTGCAGTAAATTAAATCTGGGGTTATTTTAGCCAATCATAAATCCTGATTAGTTGTAGTCTAATTAAGGAATAATGAATGGGGAAGTGACAAATTTCCTCTTCCTCTTTTTTTTTTTTTTTTGTAATTAGAATGTATACTGTACATCAATCAAATGATCTACCTTATTAAAAATCACAAACTTTTTTTGGAACCCACGTGTTGTTTTGTTGGCAGGAGCATTTATCAGGTTTTATGGCCAGCTGTCAAGAAATCATAGAGCACCAACATTAAGCTATCTATCTGATAAATATCCTCAAGGAAAGATGAAAAATAATCTGCCGTAGCTGTTACAAGAATGATGAAACAGCGTGCAGTCTTTTCACTAAGTGTAGAAGAGGGTCAAGCCTTGATGTTAAAATAATTATTTAGGTTGTCAGACAACAGCTAGGGCCTAATAATTCTTCCAAGCTCTTAAATTTCTACAATTTAGTCTGTGGTGTCACTTGTACTCCTCCAGTTCTTGATCTGGAGTGAAGAAGCAATAGAATAAACTGAGTGCTGAATAAACCAGAGGTGAAAACCTCTATAAAGAAGATGGATAAACACAACTTTCCACATTATTAAGTTCACAAGCAACAGATAAAACATACTTTGGGGGTTTAAATCTTACACAGAAAACATGCACTAAGGTAGTATTAAATAAGAGACTTAAAGAATGTTCAAAATAAAGGGATTTTCTTTTTAGAGAAAAGAGGGGCCAAAACACATACTATAATTTTAACAAAAAAAATTGCCCAGTTGGAATATTTTTGTTGCTCTTATATGACAGAAATAGTTAAGATTTACAGTCTTACTCACTCTTTTTAAAAGGGACTGCTCCTACTCCCTGTATTCTCCACGCTGTTCCACAGATCAACACTCTCCTTAGTGAATAAGACTGACAAGGAAGGCCATGAAGCACTACATGGAGGGACATCGAAATAGTGTTTCCGCTTTTCACTAAGGAGCATGAGACAACAAACACAAAGTCATGCAATGTTTCTGAATTAAATGCTCTCAGTTTTTATGGCCTTGTCTGCAGAATATTTTGTTTCAACTATTTATTTATTTATCTCCTTTATTTTTTTTTCTATGAAAGCAAATTCTGTTTGCAAAAATTATTTCTTCAGCTACAAATCAAATTCTAAATATAAAAATTATTTATCTCAGGAAAGTTTTGGCCAGGGATCCTACAGATCATCCCAAGACTGAAAAAATTTACTCATTCTCAGGAATTTGCAAAGTAATTCTCTTCTTATTTCCCCATATATGAAAGCTGAACTATCATATCTGTACATTTACTTAGTATTAGATAACATTCAGTCCACTATGATTTTATGATTCCGCCCACTGGTTTAATTTCCCTTCTCTTTTAATAAGAACCTTGTTTTGCCAACATCATCTATTGTTGCAACCATGTGACTTTAACAGGGGAAGAAAAGTTTCAAAATAAGAAATGTCACATATACTATGGAAGTACAGGGCACCAGGACTAGATGCCTAGAATCAAGAATAAGCTGAACCACAAAAATTAATTTACATTACCTACAGCACTAGTGCTGACTAGACTCACATATTACATAAATAAATTAGTAAATTGGATTGAAATGACAGAATGATATTGGTCATCAGAAAAGCACTATGATTACCAAAATAAGGTCATTTTTTTCTCTCTTCTCCTTTTACCAATATACCATGACAGCAAGTTTTTCTTAGAACTGTTAAATTATTTCTGAGGCAGAAATAACATTTCTCATGCAATTTTAAATTACCTGGACAAGAAAGCCTAATGTTATAATTCTAAACTAAGTTCACAAAAGTTTGAAAAGTCTATTTTACATAGAGGAAAAAGCTCATGACATAAAGAAAATTCCAGGAGAAGCTGTGAGAGGAAGATACTTTTCCTGTCAGGTGTTCTGTCTAAGAGTAGGATTTAATGAGCTTCCCATGACAGGGGTAAATCTACATGTCTGTGGGTATTTAGGTAAGACACAGGCAAGAGATATTTGACAGATTCCAAAGCAAAGCTTTCCACTTTGCACTTGACATAAAAAGCATCATTTCTTGCTTTGCAGTGCTTCTTACTGGGGTTCAGCTCCTATATAATGTTTTAACTTAAGCCCTCAAAAAAATCTGAGCACTTAGTTTCTACTTGAGAGCTAGAATGCAACAGAAGGATATTATGGCCCTAAATTCTCTAAGGAACTTTGCTTCCCATTTAAAATAGCAAGATATGAAAACAAGAACCCTAATTCTATCATCTCAAAGACAATAAAAAGAATAATGGTTTGAATCTGTACATATTTTCACATGGGAAATAAACAAATTCACAAATTCCAATGTAGATATTTTACAGTGGTGCCATTTACAATTCCTCCTTTCCAGGCATGGATTCCACCAGTCTATATGAAAAATAACAATAGAACCAGGAGTTTGTTTCAGGACATATTTTCATTGTGCTGTTTTCAATGTGAAGAAAATAAGGATACAGTGATACAGATATGCCACATTATATCTACATATCAAAGATAAAGATAAAATAAAAACAAAATGGAAAAATTCTATGCTTTAGCATTATACCTGGAAGCCAGCTTAATCTACAATTTTGAGCATTAATGTAAATTTTGAAATCTTGAAGTGCCTTAAAAAATCACTCTGCTGTAAAATTAGTAGATAATAGTAACAACTATGGTTATGGTTTGAGTGAAAATCTTTGCTTTGCCTGCAAAAAAAGCACACATGTTCCTGTTATTAGTCCATTGAGCTTGAAGGATGGGTCATTGTATTCAGATTATAAACTAAATCTGTATGTTTTTTAGATAAGATTAAAACACCAGGGTTTCTTTGGACAAATTTATCAGTAATAATGGGATCTGTGAAGGAGAGACTATGACCTTGGATTTTGGTCTTTGGAAATGGTGAGTTTGAACATCCTTTCAAATTTCAATAAGCCCCACATGCTTAAGTAGGAAAACATTAGACAGAAATAAAATTGCATGAGTTTAAGCTTCCAAAAGCAGGAATACAATATTGATCCTCAAAAGTCATTATACTGTGGATTCAAGGGAGAGAAAAGGAAGAAAATCTCTTTCTATAAATGCTTCAGGCAGCTATCACACAAGACTTTCAAGTCTTAAATTTGCTGCAGCACTCAGCAAATTAAAATACATAAAACTTTTCAGAGTTCTAATGTAGTACACATTTCAAAAGCCATTTTTCACTATTTGAATGTGAGTATATACCACTAAGCAGCTGGGAAACCTAATTTAGGTTTGAAATCTGCTTACAGTTTTGAGATCCTTGGCACTATTTCTGGGGAGGTTCTTGTATAATACTTCTAAAGCAAAATAAAAAATGTTATACAATGAGAGCCAAATGTATTAAATATTTAAAGTTCCCATCCTTTTACCATATTCCATGCCAAACAGGTCAACACAGCAATATTATTTCAATCACAATTTTATTTCCAATGCCTGATTTGAACAACAAACTCCCTGTATAGTACCCAAAGCCCTTAGGAAATGTTTTTATGGGTGGATGATAAAAAGTCAAATGGGTTAAAAACCCCCATCTTTTTAAACATTTCATCACTACTTCATGCTGTTGAATGTGGCTGTTTGCTAAAGTGTAGAAGCAGAGAAAGTGGAAGAAACAATGTTAACAGGTACTTTCAAGTTAGATTTTTTTCACTGTCAGTGGCTTTCCTTAGAAAAATGTTCTTTAACTGAGTGAAACTATTGTATCTCCTTAGTGACATAAGCTGTTGGAGATTCTTTAAATTCAGCTACAAGAAAAATCCTTTGCTTGAAGAACAGTACTTTGTCTTATGGCAATTTCTTCTGTATCTAGGTTGCATGTGCATTTGGTAGAAAACAAAACAGTTAATATTTTTAATTTCCATAGGTCTTAGATCTTTACATTTAAAAAAAAAAAAAAAAAAAAAAAAAAAGGAAACTATTCCTTTACCCATTCATGTTTCAGCTGTACTATATATTAACTAGGAGTGGTTTATGTCTAGGAGAGTTTAGAGAGCTAGTGAGGTTTATGACAGTTTTATTGGAAGCATTTATCAATATTTAGAGTTTGTCAGCAGCTGAACCAGTGAACAGGCTGATGGTCGTTCAGCATAAACACAGCAGTAGAGTGAGAAAACCCAGATCATCCCCAAAAACAAGAAATAAAAGTAAACCTTAAGAGGATTGTACAAACATTTACAATCACAGCCAAAATGTCTTCTCATCCTATCACTTAGACTGTTTTGAATTGCTATGCTTAAGTGACAACAATTCTTCAGTGTAAATGACAATGTGGCAACACTGGGAGAAGAAATTATGTTGATACTCGCCGTGTATTCAGAACTAGAAAACATGTCCTTTCCCTCCCTTCTCAGTGTGGCTACCAGGCTGATTCTCTCCTGGGGGAGAACAACACACTATTGATGTTTTCTTCCTGTTGGAAATTGCTCCATCTTCATGTTAGAAACTCAAGCTGTGAGAAGGTAGCTGGAGGAAAGTCATAAGGCACTTGACTTGTAAATAATCTGTCACAGCAGGTCAGGGCCAGCTAACTTTCCTCACCAAAATGAAGGAAAAAGAAAGAAGCAAGAGACAGGGAAAGACAGACCTGATTTCTGGAAATGTCCAGCGCGTCTGCTCAGCCAGATGGCCAATTGAATCACAAGAGGAAGGTGTCACAGAGAAGCCTGAGACTTCCCTGCTTTATCATGCTCTAGCCAAAAATAATAATTCAACAGCATCCAACAGAATCCTAAAGGCTTTGAGTACTAGCATGCTGAGCTTTCCTGTAATCACTGTGATATCTTCAGGAACAAGGGGTGGCATGAATCATTATTTGGATGTGATAACATGACCCATACAAACATTAGGGGATAATGGGGAAGTCTGCACTCTGCAAATCGAATCACACCATGATCCATCATTAACCTAAGTGAGCTATTGCTTTATTGAAGTAGCCCTGTAAATGAATAGGTCACAGTCTATTTAAAAGCTGAGAGATTTGCTAACACTCCAAGGTCTTATATTTTATCAGAGCATACAGCCCAAGTACCACCGAGATTTTAAGTGTGTTTTTAAAGGATAGGTAACAATGAAGGGAAAACCTAAGGTTTAAACTTGAATAATTTAAAAATACTTCATTAAAACACTTATTGCACATATATAGAAAGGTATTCTTTTGTGTGTCTTATGTGTCTCAATTTTAGTTTTGTCTTAAAGACAAAAGAAAATAATCACTTATTTATGTTGTGGGGATTTTTTGTTCCTCACAAACTTTCATAGCACAAGGAGGAAAGACTTTGGGACTGTAGAATATTAATGCACTTCCAGTTGTTCTGAATCAGCACTACATGACAAAATAACATTGTCCTTCAGAAAAGAGCTTCAGAATTCAGAATTAAACCAATTAATTGCTACTTTAGGAACTCTGGATTTTGCATAGACCAAAGTCCAGGTGTTAATACCAGTTCTTCAGTGTTCACTTCTGATAACAGGACTGAGCTTCAAAACCAGTTAAGACAAACCTTTCAAGGACTCCCACGACCCTCCTTTTTCTTATGGCATCCTGCCAGCTTTATGCAGTTACAAATACAGCAAGGAAATATGGACATCCTCTGAGGTGGCTGAACCATAAATGAAGAAGAAATTATTTTCCCCCTAAATACTCCTGAAATCATATTTAAATCACAAATTATATACCTCTTAACCAAAAAATTGTTTTCTTTTATAGCTATAATCTTATAGCAATTATTTGCAATAAGGGAAATAAATAAATCAGTATTTTAATCAAATCACTATACACTATCAAGCCAATTTTACCTGAAAAAGGTAGGAATGGGCTTCACAGTTAGGAAGAAGAGATGTTCTCCAAGAAATGCATGGATAACTTTGGAGGAGAATATGCCAAAGACCTTGATAAATACTGAGAAATTAGCAATTATTTGAAAACACTTTTATTTCCTTCTAGGAAGGACAGATTATTAGCTTCCACTTTCTTCACTTTTACTCGGAAAAACTGAGAAATATCTGTGACCATTTACTGTATGACTCTGTTAAAGAGCTGTTCTGAGAATATGTAAGGTGTTTAAAGTGACTGTGTGTTGCAGCACTTTTTGTGAATTCCACGGCATCCATATAGAGTAATTTTGGTTACATTTCTAAAGGTTTACCAGAATAAATTACTATACATTACTGTATGTTGTTGTTTACTGTTCTTTTGCTGAATCCTTTGTTGGGGCATATTTTTCTTTTGATAGTCTCAGATTATATACTCATTACCTGCATATTTCCTCAAGACTCTCTGACACTTTCCCCTGATGGACTGAAATTCATTGGGGCATACTTCTTTTACTGACAAGAGCCAAGTACAAGGGTATGCAATTTTTTTTCTCCAGTTGCAGCTTCAAGAAGGATACTCACATTCATGTTAAAACAATTCAGTTCACTCCACAGCTGTGGAAAAAAAAAATCCAGTGAAACATCTTTCCTGTGCATAAAAACAAAGTCCCCATGAACCACACGTAGCCTTTGCAGAATGTGAGGTGCTTGAGTAAACTGCTGTATCAGACCCTCTAACTTTGAAGTCTGACTTACACTTGTATTTCTGGAACTTCCCTGATGATATCTATGATTGTCTCTAAACATAATTAGCATATCAACTTTCATAGGTAGAAGACTTTTACCCTTAAACTGTTAGGATTGTATGCAGGCCACTGATGAGTTTTTTTGATTCCTATTTGATTTAGTAATTGAATAAAAATTCATTCTCTCAGTGCAAAAGGGCAACTAATAAATTAAGGAAGAGTGTATAGAAATCAACGCAACTGCTTATGACAAGCGTTATGAATACAGGACAAAAAAAGCTGCAACTTATTCTTTGATCATCGCTCTCTCTGTCATAGCCAAACAAATGACACTGACACCTAATTCATTTTCTTTTGAGTTGCATACTGTAGAAATAATAGTTGCATTGTCCTGAAAAGTTCATTCTTGTCTCCTAGCTTATATGGATGAGCTTTTGGAATCCAAAGTTGGCAAATATATTTTTTTTCTTTTCTTTTACACTGATATTTATTTATAAATAGAATTAGTCTCTGCTCCTATCACCGAGATACTATGCTACCAGGAAAAACAGAGAATGAATACCAATATTTCACAGAAATATAGATTGGTTAAGATTGGAAGGGACTTTAAATGTTATCTAGATCCAAAACCCCTGCAATGGGTAGGGATGCCACTCACTGGATCAGATTGCCCAAAGTCCCATCCAACCTGGCCTCAAGGACTTTGAAGGATGGGGCACCCGGAGCCTCTCTGAACAACCAGTACCACTGTCTCACTTTTCTCAAAGGTAAAGAATTTCTTCCTACATCTTTTAAATCTCTCCTCTTTTAGTTTAAAAACAATCTCCCTCTGACTATCAATATCTGCCCATAAAAGCAGTCACTGCCCCTCTTTTAATAGCCCCCCCCTTTTAAATACTGAGAAGCTACTAAAAGTCTTCAATGGAGCCTTCTCTACTCCAGGCTGAGCAACCCCAAGTCTCAGCCTGTCCTCAAGCCCTCTGATCATCTTGGTGGCCCTCCTTTGGACCCACTCCAACAGGGTTACTTGTTTTCTGTGCTGAGGATTGCAGAGCTGGACACACTACTCAAAAAGAGGCCTCAAAAGAAAAGAGAGAGGGACAGTCACCTCCCTCAACCTGCTGGCCACACTTCTTTTTGATGCAGCCCGCGATGCATTTGGCTTTCTGGACTGCAAGCAGACCTTGCTGTCAAACTTTCCATGTACCAATAGCCCAAGTCCTTTTCACAGGGCTGCTTTCAAGAAGTTCAGCTCCCACTCTGTGCTCATGTTTGGGAATGCCTCAACCCTGTGCAGCACCTTGCACTTGGACTTGTTGAACCACATGGGACTCTCATGGGCCCACTTCTTTAGCTTGCCTGGATGGCATCGTGTCCTTCAGGGTCACTCAGCACGGGGACATCTGCAAACTTGTTAATGGCACACTTGATTTCACTCTTTATGTCATTGATAAAGATAATAAAGAGCACTGGTTTCAGTTTCAGGGCTTCTCTAAATCATATTAGCAGCAGCTCCCAAAAGAAGCCCCACCAGCAGGTATGTAACAGGCAGGGCAGCAACATGGAGGCAGCCATACTCTCTGCCTGGCCAAAGCCCTGCTGCTTGCCAGTCACAGAAGAGTACAAGCTTTGTGACTGAGGGAGTCTCCAGCCAAGGTTAAGCCAGATTTATTCCTGCACTGTGCTCCTAAAGAGGCTAGAGAATCAACCTAGCCAAAAAACTAGCTTCAAAGCAAATTTCTACAGGAATAAATAATTACTACTGGAATACAACATGAAAGATTTTGATGAATCAAGAGTGTCATGCTTGTTCATTGAGCTGTCTCTCAGTGAACCATGCAGCTTTATTTCTCTGACAAAAACCAGAAGTAGGGCTATTTCCATCAATGACAGGAAAGTTGAAGCAAAGAGCCTTTATTTAACTTTAGATAGGTGTTATTTCTCTTCTTCTGCCTTGGTAGTATTTCCCTATCTGCAATCATTAGTTTTTTATTATGCAGTTCAATCCACCAGATCATTAACACATTATACATGAGACCAGTTTTGTTATTTTGAAGTGTTTTCCTGTGGCTGAAGTAATTTTCAAGGTTCATCTCTAATTCCACAAAAGTCCTGTTGTTTTTCATGCTGTTGTCAAAGTTTTCAGTGGTTCATAAGAAAGACATAATGTACAGAACAGAATTGAAAAAAGAGACTGCTTCTGTGAGTGAAGGCATTGCACAGTCTACCACCTCTGACTCTGCTACTTGAGGACAGATGTTCAGGGGGAAAAAAAAAATCTGTCATTTGGTAACTAACATTTGGAATTAAAAGACAATGAGTGAAACAAGAGTGTTTATATTGAGGCGGTCAGGACATCTACAAAATTCAGTTTATAACCAAATTTTATAGTAGATGTTAAGAATGTATTTGCTGAGACAAAGCAGAGAATAAACACAAAGCAAAAGAAAAAGCAGGAAAATATTTGTTAAAAGACTTCAAAAAGGAGGTATAACAAGTTATGACAAGTTCGCTTGATCTGTCAGGGAAATGCAATCCATTTCTGGAGTTTAGCAAAGCAGCAATTTCAGAGCATCTCACAATTGGTTTCACTGAATAGAAGAAAACAAATCAGCCAAGATAAACCAATAAAGAACAATGAAATTAGGAAAGAGGATCTTTTAAAACAAAGAGGCCAAAATATTATGTCTTAGCCTTGTTTTATTCAATAGCAATATAAGTTTTTCAGTGATGAGAGGTGAATAATATCGCGTACTATGTGTCAGGGAAAAAGAGTACTTTCTTTAGCAGATAGCTTCTTAGAACCATACTGACATATAAGGGAATTATCTCTTCATATTAGGCAGACTCTTAAGTGGCATTCTAAAAAGAGAGACAGACAACCATCTTTCTGAAAATTAGGTCTCCGAGCAGCTAATTGTATTAATGAGGGATGATAGAATCTATACCCTTTTACCCTAATTTTTCCCTTAAGAAGTAAGCACACTATCACGTTTACATTGTGAAATCTGATAGTATCACATTGTAAAATAACACGTGTGAAAACCTACCCCAACTTTATCTCCACTACTATGACATAACCACTTATAAGTATCATACAGCTCCTAAATGCAGTCCAGTAGCAGTGAATAGACTGAGACAAACCAATGTAACACTGCAGATGTTTGTCCACATCAAAGAATTTTCTAAAAGTGAAATATAGAGCTGAAAAGAGGCGTCATCTCTTCCAATAGAGATTATACTCCAGTTTCTTTAGTGAACAGTCAAGTATCTAAAAAAATACAAAGATCACATGATATTTTTCATAATGCAGTTGGAAAACACAACACTTCAGAAAACATACCTTCTTAGTAGCATTTGTCTATTTGTTGCCAGCCTGAGCCATAATAATTTCTTACAATACCTTCAACTCAATGTGCTATACAAACTCAAATCATGCTCACATTTTAAAATGTCTTATAAAAATTACTTCATTTAAAGAGAATGTATAAACACACACAATCTCATCTAGACATAAAAATGCTTCAAGTGGAGGCTTTTTTATGAGTCACTTAAAAGAAGAACAGTACTTGGCTTCATAACAATTTTCACATTCAAGATACCTTAAAGTGCTTTGCAAATGAATAGCCTGGAAACCAACAAAGATATTGATGCTGTAAGTAAATACATATGATTTTAAGGGGGGCAGACAAATGCAGAGATATTAGAGTTTCTCCTCTTAACACATGAATAGAAAGTCATGGTTAAATTAAGAAAAATCAAAGACATTATAGCATCAGCTTTAACTCTTTTTTTATTCTGTGTTTCTCTTCTGTGTTTTTTAATTAGGAGTCTTTAATACATAGGTTCAAATACATAAGCTGTCAGAAATGAATGGTAATGTAGAAATAAGATTAAAATATGGTTGTTCCACTCAGCAACATACTGGGAAAAAACCAGCATATTTTATTGTTTAAAACAATTCACACTAAAACTGAACTGTGTTTCTTTTCTAGCCTTTCAAAACATGTTTAATAACTCCAGCAGAACTATCATCAATTTGCTTGTATTTGACTTTGTCTTTATAGTAGTTTATCGTGGAATTGTTAAAGTTGGAAGGGAGGTCTAAAATCATTAAGTCCAACCACGAAGGTAGTTCTGCCATGCTCACTTAGCAAGCCATGTCTGAATGTGACACATTCACATGTTTTTTGAGCTCATGCAGGGATGACCATTCCACCACTTCCTTAGGCAGCCTGTCTCAATGTCTGACCATGCTCTCAGTGAAAAAATTGTCCCTAATATCCAATCTAAATGGGTTTAAAAAGAGATTAGACATGGCACTCGGTGCCATGATCCAGTTGAGGCGTTAGGGCTGGGCTGGACTCGATGATCTTGAAGGTCTCATCCAACCTACACATTCTGTGATCCTGTAAATCTCCCCTGGTGCACCTAGAGGCCATTTCCTCTGTCCTGTCACTTGTTGACTGGGAGAAGAGACCAACCCCATCTGGCTACAGCCTCCTTTCAGGCAGTTGTAGAGAATGATAAGGTCTCCCCTGAGACTCCTTTTCTCCTGGCTAATGAACCTTTGCTCTCTCAGCTGCTCCTCATAAAACTTGCACTGCAGATCCTTCTGCAGCTTCATTGCCGTTTTCTGGACACACATATAGTTCAGTACATATGCAACACATGTATCACTGTTTGTCAATATTAAGAAAAATATTCTGAAAACAGTTTGGTGTTCCTAAAAGGAGAGATGCTCAACAGCAATACATATATGCAATATTTTTTTCAAAGCCCTATGACTGTGAATGGGACAACTTAATCAAAATCCAGCTGTCATCACAAAATTATTGTGCACAGTACTCAGTATAATATTTACACTCCTTAATAATAATGTAAGTATTATTAGTAATAAATAATGTTGTCTGGTAATGAAGTATAAGAAATAGAGGCAAGGGTTTTAGTAAATTTTGAATATTTTTATAACAAAATGGGTATATGTTGTTGGAATGAGAAGTAGAATATATGACAAAAATAAAGCTTTTAAAATAAATATATCCAAACTTGAAATATTTTATTTTTCTTTGTTGTTTCAGACTATTTTATTATAGCCAGAAAATAAGGAAAAGAGTTGTAATAAGCACATGCACTCTCTCAATCTTTAAAACCATAAGGAAAAGTAAAAGCAAATGCATTCCAGTGCAAGAGGTATGAGATCCCTCTGGGCAGACACTGTCGAGAAGAAATCTGTGTGCAAAAATTCACTTTAGTTGGCTTTCTCAAGAAAGTTGGTATTTAGGATGTTATGCCTAATGAGAAAACTGGGCTCCAAACAATCTTTCTTGTTATAATTTAAGACTCAGTCATCACACAGGAAATGATGAGTGTTTTGCCAGTTTTACAGCAGGGCAGGTGAGGAGAGCCCTGCCCCCTACCAATAAGGTGTTTTCCTGCACTTCAGTGGCTGTCTCCTACAGCCAGCACCAGGCTGTGTGCCCACTCCCAAGCCTCTGCTTCATTATGTGAAGATAACACAGTGTTCCACCCTAACATTGTCTGGTCTCTTTTACTGTAAGATTTCACATTGCATGTCCACGTCAGAATAGTTTAGGAAAGCTAATACAGCACTAGCACATCCTCTGAACATACTAAAGGCAATTTACCTGAGCTGTGTGTGATTATAAGAATATTTGAAAAAAATTATAATGATCCTTTGTACAGTTACATGTAAGTTACTCCCTTCTCTAATTCTGTGATAACTGTATAAATACTTAAGCACAAACTTTGCAACTTTTATGAAACATTTATAACCAAACTTTTAAGATATTGTGGTAGCAGCATCCAGATAAAGGCAAAAAACATCATGACATTTTCCTATTACACAGGTGTCAATGATTTCTAAAACATTCTCTTATACAAAAGTATTTAAAATTATGTGGATACTGAAAAAGCTGTCAGTCTAAAACCCACTTAAGGAAAATTAACTTAGGAATTTATTAACCTATATCATCTCAAGAACTATTATTGAACTAATGGGTTATTTAAGGTTGAAAGAAAGCAAAATAAGCATTCGCTTTCCTTCTGGATACTGATTAGATGTCATGTTTTTCTTTGGAAGAACAAAACTCCAACTGATGGATACAAAATGAAAAACTGCATACAGTGAGACAACCGTAGCCTTTATATTTATTATTCTGTTATCTATTCTCTATTGCATGTCATTGTTACTGAAATATTATTTCTTTTTTTATATATTTGGAAGAAAAAATTAAAAAGTATCAAACACTTTGAGTGAATTTCGTCTATGTATTATGAATAGAAATTGTGGGAGATCCCTTCAGCACAGTGGGTAGACAAATACCATAGACCTGACATTCAGAACGAGAGGGAGGGAGGGGACAGGACTGGCACAAATTAATCAAAATAAAGCGAACTTGAGGATGAATGTCATCTCTGGGATAGATGCAAGAAAGACAAAATAAATTTGCTTATAAAACAGTCTTTTCAAGACAAAGTGTTTTGTTTATTGCTTCCCCAAATGAGAATCTGTTCCCCCTATCGTCTCCCACAGGACCCTCAATCTCTCAAAAGGGAACATCAGGGAACTACTTTGATGAGTTCTCTTGGAAGACTTGGGTCTGCATGCTTGTATGCTCTGGAGCACCCAAATCAGTTCAGTAATTAACTGCTTACGACTTCTGCAATGTAACCATCGGCTTTCAGATCTGGGAAAATATTTTGTAAGAGGCTTTGAAATCTCTTGAAAACACACTGTGATCAATGAAAGGTTCAACATGTTCAGAAGACTGAAATAAAGATGTCCTGACTTTTTTTTTTTTTTTTTTTAATTTCATAACAGCATAGTTTCATGGAAATGTTTTAATACTGATTTACTTTGAATCTGAAATGCAATCACATACACAGCAAAAGGTGCATTATAATAAAACCCTACTTAGTATTCTCGATTTGTTCAGTTTTTGCTATTTATATTTGAATTTGAAAATAGAGAAAAAAATACCAGTAACCTCAACCATTCTTGATGCTATCAAGAATCCATCCTATTTAGCTCTGTACAGATATTTGCAGATACAGACAAAAACCCAGTTAATCGCCTCTCAATAAATACAGAAATTTACACCAAGTCCATCATCACCACCACACCATAGCATGCTTTGAAATGAGTATTGAAAAGGCAAGAAAAATGTATCCTCCTTACTCTAGATTAAATATTAGGAACTGAAATACCAAAGCCACATAGCCATTCACATCAAAAATGATGTGAAATACTCAAGGTAAGTACCTTCACACATGGCTGTCATAGGCACACTTGCAGCACGATTAGTAATTCAGAGCAAACCCCACTATTAAAACGTTTGTATAAAGATTTTGCATGTCATACTGTTCATCACATGACTAATTCTTAGAAGATCAGTTTGAAACATTATAGTGATAAATCATGGATCACATTTGAAAATCTTGTGTCGGGGCTAAATTTTATTTCTCACCACTAATTTTTTTTTTTTCTTCAGAGCCCTTTTTTGTTTGTTTGCTTTAAGGGAGGAAGCTGCTCAGGTGTTTTCAAAGTTGTTTCAAGTCGAATTCACATTCCTTACCTTCTTTCCTTTAACTGAACCTTATTGCTTTAAACGTCAATGCTGCAGATATCCACATCCCCCCTCCCCCCATTCACACACACAGAGAGTACTGAGTGCTGGAAAAAAAAAAAAAAAAAAGGGGGGACATAAACCCCAGCAAATACATTTCCAGTCCCACGAGTTTCACACCATCTCTAAGCTATATATTTTTTTTTCCCCTTATAAGTGAGCGGCAGTTCGGCACGCTGTTCTCCCTTCTCCCAGCGGCGATCCCAGCAGCCGAGGTGCGGGCGCGCACACCTCCGTGCCCGGGCACTCGCACCTGTGTCTCCGCTGCCCCCGAGCGCCGGGGGAAGGGGCAGCTCCTTCCTCCCCCTCCCCTGCTCCCTCTCCCTTTGGGTACTGCGGACTCGCGCACTTTGTTGGGAACTTAGGGAAGTTTTGCGCTGCCAGACCGCGATGAGCGGGGACCAGAGGCTGGTGAATCCACACAGAGCTTGGCTCGCTCTCGCCCCCGCCGCGGCTCCGCGGAGCAGCGTCCGTCCCTTGGTGCCTGCTCCAGGGGCCCCACGGCACAGCCCCGGCCACCGCCGTGCCGCCCCGGCCTCTCCGCCTCCCCCTTCCCGGGAAAAGCCGCCTTACCTGCTACATGGAGCCGCAGCAGCGCCAGGCAGAGCAGCGGCAGCGGCGACCACAGCGGCAGCGCCTCGCTCGCTCGATCGCTGTAGCAACAAACTGCCCCTTCTCGCGTTCCCCTTCATTCACAAAGGATGGCGCGGGCAGCAAAGGCAGGTAGAAACCACTTTCTTACTGGAAGAGGTTGGTTCCTTTCTCCGATACGACTGAACCGCTCTCTGAGGCTCCCTACACATTTACCCTTCAGATCAATACCGCACTTGAGCAGCAGCCTGAGCTCAGCCGCAGCTGATAGAGAGCAGCCAATTGGTATTGAGGATTCCCTTTCGGTAACCCCCTCCCACAAAAATACACCGTCTGCATTTGAAATTTTGTGAGTTGTGAAAAGTAGTTTTAACCCCTTGCTTGAAAACCACCCTGTGCTTTTGGAGCCCTGGATAAATTTTCTCTTTATTTATTTATTTTTACCCCCTCCCCCCCCACCCTAAAAAAAAAAAAAAAAAAAAAAAAAACAAACCAAAACAACAACAACAACCAACCACGAAAAAACACACCTCTGACTGTCCAAACTATCCCTGCCTGGATGTTTTAAAGCTGGGTAACATTCCGTGAGAAAACTGAAATACCTGACCTGGCAATCAAAAACTGACTGGGAGAATGATGGCTTTTGCAAACAGTAGATATAGGCCGTGACACAGCCCCCAAAAATAAAGAAAATCACCAAACAAACAAAAACAACCCCCACACCTCCTCACATAAAAATCTAAAAACACACACATGAAAAAAAAGCCACCTCTGCGCCACAAAATTCCAAAATCTGCCCTCCAATCTATCATCCAGACATCATCACTTTTTTCCCCCCACAGACTTCCAATATTTTTGACTAAAAATATGTCTGTATTTCAATGGAATGACAACAACAACAACAAAAAGCAGCATATACACTCACATATCTAGAGAACAGACATTTTTATTTTGGCCAGTCCTGAATTTCATATAGTGGATATGACTACATAATTTCATCAAGGCCATTGAATATTTTACATTTGAAGAAATAACCTTATTTGTAGAGCCTTACAACTTAGTTTCTAGACCATCATAGTAAATACACCACCTTCTTGTTTGTTTCTTGGTGTTTATGTGAAGACAAGAACTGTTTTAAAATAGGTTAAGCATGAGAACCTGCTTTTCTGACCTAAAGTAAAAGGTATACTACATGAATTACTGCAAAAATAGAACATTTTAAAAGAACTTAAATTTTCAACAAAACAAGCCTGGCTAAAATGCACAGAGATAAGTGAGTCATGTAACATTAGGACTTCCCCTTCCCTATGGATAATGCAATCTTGATAGCATTTCAATACTCTGAAATTTGTAGTGGCAAATTAGATAGCCTGCCTAGTAAGAACACACTTGGTTTTCCCTCAACTTACTTGAAAAAAAAAGTGCTATATATAATATAATATTAATTTGGCAGGGACAGGCAAATGAATTACCGATACATGCATGGATTTTAATGTGGCAGGCATCAACTTCATTAATTTTAGTCAAATAGGGAAACAGACCTAACTACAAGGAAACACAACCAGCTATCATCTATGAGGCAAGGCC